>NW_023411978.1:0-300000 GCF_903995425.1 Onychomys torridus
TAACATGATTTCCCACCGGCCTTTTACACCATTATATCCTAAATTCATTGCTTCTTTTAAATACATTCCCATGTTCCCTTACTAGTTGGTTAATCTATATAGTTATTCCAAGGAGAACACACATATCTGAAAATCAGTTGTCAGTTTACCTCTGAATCATTTTATTGTGTAACAAGAGGTTTCTCAAACTTTGAGCCTTGAAGATGCTCTGTGGTGCAGACAAACCTAGGCAATGCATTGTGATTTCCTTACCTACTGATGTACCTATAAGTGAAATCTTATCAGTGGCATTATCAGGTGCCACTGAGAATTTAGATTTCAAAATTGTATGAAATTATCATGGAGTGGGCAATAGTGGAATTTTAAGAAATTGTGAAGGTAAGGAATAACAGGAAAAGTCATAAAGCTCCTTCTGATCCATATTTCTCTCACACTGATACACATACATTTACAATGTATTGGTAATCTTGGAATAAGCATGCTTATTGGTTCTAGAGAGATCAGGAATACAAGGGACATACCAAACATAATAAAGGAATTTTACATCAAGCCAACAGCCAACATCAAATTAAATGGAAAGAAACTCAAAGTGATTCCATGAAAATCAGGAAGCAGACAAGGCTGTCAACTCTCCCCATATTTCTTCAATAGAGTACATGAAGTTCTAGCAAGAGCAATAAGGCAACAAAAGGAGATCAAGGGGATACAAATTGGAAAGGAAGAATTTAATCTTTCACTATTTGCAGATGATATGATAGTATACATATATGACTCCAAAAATTCTGCCAGAGAACTCCTACATGTGATAAACTTCTTCAGTATGGTTCCAGGATACAAGACTAACTCAAAAGTATCAGTAGCCCTCCTATATACAAATAATAATGGACTGAGAAAGAAATCTGAGAATTATCACTGTAGCAGGGCCCTGGGCTGTTTTCCCCTTTGGGGGAGGGGTCCAAGTAGGCCCGGAGTCAAACCACACAAACTTTGGGAGATTGTGGAAACAACAAGCTCATTTTATTCAGGAAGAGGCAAGGTTTATATACCCTCCACCCCACCCTGGAGAGAGGTCTGATAAATATGCATCTCCTGGTGTGACATGGCTGTCTATCATTGGTCCAGGTTATCTCCCTATCATGCTTCAGCTGCTGTTGCTAAGGCCATTAGGCAGACCCAGGTTGATCCTCAGAAAGTATCTTTTTTAGTTGTTTGGGCCAGCTGGCCCTCAAGCCTGTTAGGAATGAGTCATCCCACATATATTCTCCTTTTTATTATTTTACAAGACATACTCAGTGGGAGCTAGGGTGCATTGCCCTAACCATTTGACCCCACCTCAGGAGAGCTCAGCACAATGGACTGTGCCTGTCTTAGATTGGCTTGCCAAACATACTCAAATCTGTCATTGACTACCAACTCAGGATGAGCATCAATCCTGGATAACTGTTTGGATGGTGGTCTTTAGGCAGTAGTCTTCTATATTTCAGTGAGCCATGTGTGTATTATGTCTCTAGGAGGACTTTGATCTAGGTGTCTGAGAGCCAATAAAATCTGTAGGGTCAACTTTGTGGCCACCTTCTATTGGTACACCTGTTGCAGAAGATACTTGGGCAAGAGAAGGATTCATCAAAATTTCAAACTCAAGGACATTGATGGAACCCTAGTCATATTTATTGTGCCAATCAAAATCTTTGTAGTGATGTATTATCGACCTTGTAGGGGGTAAGGCAATTGCTTTATATCTAGGGTCATATGCTAGTAATGGTATGGCCTTTACTAATGCCACAGTAGCAGGTCACATCATACATTACCCCTCTGAAGCTTTTTCTTTGGCCAAAGTCTCTTGATCTGTGGCTGGATGCACATCTCTGGAGGGTATCCATATTGGTGTGGTGGCATTCTGGGGAAAATGCAAGCGTACCATTGCTCCCAGGTTAAGAGGGGAGCAAGGGGTTGCCATTGAAGTTGTGATGAGATCCCTCCAATGCACCAAGGGTAATGGTGTCTCCAGAGGTAGGTAAATATGTGTGTTGTCCAATGTGGACTTGTTTGACAGGGTTAACATATGGTTCTCACCCTATGAGCATCTCAAGAGAAACAGCTATTTTGTACTACATATTAAAACAAACCTGAACCTCAGCCTGGTCATCATAAGTAGCACTTAAAGAAGACAACAGATTCCAACATAGCCTTTATCAAATGGTGCCAGTCATAACTCAGTAAAAGTATTGCCCATTGTCTTAGGACTTGCTCAAAATACATCAAGTCAGGACATGATTCATTAGCAACCTTATGATCCAAAGACAGGTCTGCAAGAGGGATAGGTATCCATGCCTGGTTGGCCATATCAGGGCCCACATTAACTGGAATTGCCATGGTGGGCATGTGTGGCACCATAGGTATAATAGGCTTGGAGGTATGTAGAGCAGATGGTTCAGCAGGCAGACATGCAGGCAAATCACTCTGTGGATACTGCAGTGTGGGGGTAGCCACTCAAGGCATGGGGGGGAGCAGAGAGAGGGGTTGCTGGTATAGGCTTACATGCTGCTGCATTCATTTCCTCTCTCTTTTCATCCTTTTCCTTTACTTTATACCTGTTCCCATCCATCTCCTTGTCAACAGAGACAGAGGAAATATCAGTCATGGATGGATTGAAGGCAATGAATAAGTTTGTGTTACATTGTTCCTGGTAGTGCTTATTGTGGGCCATAATGACCTCCTCAGTAGAGGATAACTTTAGGCCAGCAATCATATTCAACAAAATGGGCATAACAAACAATAGGAGAGTTTCTCCTTAGGCCACTTCCCTTTTTCTGTCCAGGAACAGAACTCTTATCCAAAGATCAGATTACCACATGTTCTCTGAAAAGATCTATGGAACAAGCACTCTTAACTACTGAGCCATCTCTCCAGGCATCACAACCCACAAGCATAAACACACACACACACACACACACACACACACACACACACACACACAAGAAAACCTAAAAATGGTCAGACCTTAGCTCCATTTCCTGAGGGTCTAGCCCTTATATGAAAACAACAGATGAGACTGAACAAAATATGTGCCACCCTACTGTAGAGACAGACTCGCAAACAAGACAAAAGGAAGAAAATAGGGGTCCCAGCATTGACCTGCTGAAAGGACCAAAATTACACAACATTGTGGGGCCAACTCACCAGAATACAATGCTCAACCAGCACTGCAAATGAGTAAAGGGAAACAAGCAGACTCTATTCAAGTACCGAATGTCTCTGGTTTTGGCACCAGATGTTGTTCCCTTCGGGGAAGGCAGGCAAGTAGGTGCAGAGTCAAACCAAACAGACTCTGGGAGAATGGGGAAACAAGCTCAGTTTTTTCAGGAAGAGGCAAGCCTTATATACTCTCCACCCGACACTGGTGGGAGGTCTGATAAATATGCATCTGCTGGTGTGACATGGCTGCCTCTCATTGGTCCAGGTCATCTCCATATGATGCTTCAGCTGCTGTTACTAAGGCCATTGAGCAGACCTAGGTTGGCTCTCAGAAAGTATCTTTTTTTACTTGTTTGGGCTGGCAGGGCCTCAAGCCTGTTAGAAAAGAGTCATCCCACACATCACCCTTTAAAGTAGCCACAAATAACATAAACTTCCTTGGGCTAATTCTAAGCAAGTGAAAGACCTGTATGATAAGAACTTTAAGTCCATAGAGAAAATAATGGAGGAAGATATAGAAAATGGGAATAACTCCCATGCTCATGGATAGGTAGAATTAACATAGTAAAAATTACAATATTACCAAAAGCAATCTACAGATTCAATGTAATCTCCATCACAATCACAACACAATTGGAAAATACAATACTTAACTTTATATAGAAAAACAAAAAAATCTAAGATATCTAAATGAATCCTGTATTACAAACAAACTCTGGAGCATTGTGATCCCTGACATCAAGCTCTACTACTGAGCTATAGTAATACAAACAGCTTTTACTGGCATGAAAACTGACACATGGATCAATAGAATCAACTTGAAGACACTAGTATTGACAAAGAAGCCAAAACTGTGCAATGAAAAAAGAAAGCATCTTCAACAAATGGTGCTGGCATAACTGGATATCAACATGCAGAATATTGCAAATAGATCCATATCTGTCACCATACACAAAACTCAAGCCCAAATGAATCAAAGACCTCAACATAAATCCTGTTACCCTGAATTTGATAGAAAATAAAATAGGAAGTATTCTTGAATGCATCATCACAGTAGCACAGACACTGAGAGCATCAATTAATAAATGGGACCTCCTGAAACTGAGACGCTTTTGTAAGGCAAAGGACATGATAAACAAGGCAAAATGACAGCCAACAGAATGGGAAAAGATCTTCTCCAACCCCACATCTGACAATGGGCTAATCTTCAAAATGTATAAAGAACTTAAAAAGCTAGACTTCAAAATACTGAACAACACAATTAAAAATTTACTACAGAGCTTCTCAGAGAATTCTAAAAAAAAAAAAAGAATTTCACATGGCTGAAAGAATTTAAGAAATTTCTCAACATCCTTTTTCAAGAGGGAAATGCAAATTAAAACAACTCTGAGACACCATCTTACATGCTTATGTTGGAAAGGATGTGGAGCAAGTGGAGCACTCCTTTGCTATTGGTAGGAATGCAAACTTGTACACCCACTCTGGAAATCAGTATGGCTGTTTCTCAGAAACCTGAGAATAATTCTTCCTCAAGACCCATCTACACCATTCTTGGCCATACACCCAAGGAATTTACCACAAGGAAACATCCTCAACTATGTTCATATCAACATTATTCATAATAGCAAGAACCTGGAAACAACATAGATGCCCCTCAACTGAAGAATGGCTAAAGAAAATGTGGCACATCTACACAATGGAGTAGTACTCAACAGTAAAAAACAATGACATCATGAAATTTGCAGGCAAATTGCTGGAACTAGAAAATATCCTCTTGAGTGAGGTAACCCAGACTCAGAGGGACAACCATAGTATGTACTCACTCATAATTGGATACTAAATGTGAGGAATGGGATGGCCAGACTGCAACCCACAACTCCAGAGAGGCTAATAGGGAAAGACCCTAGAGGGGACACATAGAGGGCCCAGTGAAGGAGAAGTGGATGTGATCTACATGCGTGGCCTGGGAGTGGTAGTTGTGGAGTGTGATTAGTTGGGTATGAGAACATAAGGAAATGGGAGGGTTAAGCTGGAACAGGAACAGAGTGGAAGGGCTTGGAGGGAGATACCATGGTAGATGAGGACATAATTGGAATAAGAAGATGCAGTGTGCAGGAGAGTGCCTCAGAATCTAAAAGGATGATGCCTCCTTCAAGTGTTAGTGGTGTTCTAGAGGGCTGGTGTACTCTAGTGACCAGTAGTGAACACCCTAACCGTCATCATAGAGCCCTTGTCCAGTTACTGATAGAAGCAGATACAGAGATCCACCACCAGGCACCAGGCTGAGCTCTGGGAATCCAATTAATGAGAGAGAGGAGAGATTCTGTAGGTGGAGGACATCTAGACCATGTTGGTAAGAAGTCCAGAGATGAGTGGCCAGCCACACTGGTGTAGGCCATGAACTGTAGACTAGTGGCTATGGAGCCCCCATGGGGCTGGACTAGGTCTACTAGATATGAAAGACAGTTGTTTGGCTCAAACTGTTTGGGAGGCACTCAGGCAGGGGAAATAAGAATCTGTCCCTGTTCATGGGCAGACTTTTGGGAATCTGGTGACTGTGGTATGAAGCCTTGTACAGCCTTGGTGCCATGGGGAGGGGCTTGGATCTGGCTAGGCTTAGTGTGCCAGACTCAGCTAACTTCTCGTGAGAGACCTTGATTTGGGGGATGTGGGGGTGTGGGGTGGCTTGTGAGGGAAGCCTGGAGGATGGGAAGAGGGAGGATCGGGGATCTGTTGGTGGAATGTAGAGTGAGTAGAAAATTTCTTAATAAAGAAAAATGAAGAGAAGAAAATATATGACTGTTGTTGGATAATGCTATTGTACACTGGTTTAATAAACTGCTGATGGACAAGTAACCAGTCAGGGAGTATAAGTGGGATGAGCAGACTCGGAGAATTCTGAGAAGAGACAGAGCTGGAGTGAGGAGCTGCCAGCCAGATACAGAGGAGGCAAAATGACATGGCAGAACTGAGAAAAGATATCAATCCACATGGCAAAACATAAATAAGAATTATGGGCTAATTTAAGTACAAATGCTAATCATTTATAAGCCTGAGATAATTGCCAAGTATTTATAATTAATATAAGCCTCTCAGTGTTTGCTTGTGGGATATGATTGGAAGAGATTTTTTCTGACTGCCAGCTGGCCACGACATAGGAACACTTTCAACTAAATATAACAACTATATAGCAATAGTCATTACTTTGGGGTTACACATTCTACTATAAGTTTATGATGAGGAAGGATGTGTAAAATTAAGATTATCTGGTTTTTCTCAAAGTCTTCATTGCTGATAACTCTTTAATGGAATGTCATTTGCTCCTCTCATACCACCATTCACATGTGTTCTATCAAAGACCAAAGCTCCACAATGCTTCTACTTCTTACTTAGTGACTGATGCATTCTAACTAAAAATAAAACAGAACATAACAAAAAACCCACAAAACTTTTCATGTCTGAATTTGAAATTTTTGGTTGATAATTTCCTTAGAAAATAATGAAAAATCTAAAACTTTTAGTGCAACAATGTTGTCAAAGTTCACATACCATATAGGGGTTAAGGTTCAGAGAAATTAGAAAATGATAGATAACATTAATTAGGATATGCATATCTACCACTTCATGCCTTGTATAAAAGCAAAAGGAAGAACGTTATTTGAAACATGATTTTTAAATGTTTTTACAATGAGTGCTTTGAGTCTATAAAGAACATTTGACATTGAACCAACAAGTCTCTTATTAAAATAGTTTTTTAGAAAATTACAAAATAAAAGGGAATCAGTAGTAATCAGTAGAAACTCCAAAGATTAAAGATTATTAAAATAAAACACAGTACATATTCTACAAATGGCACTAGTATTATTCAAAATTATATATATAATCAAATTAGGAGAATATAGATAAATAAAAATCTTCAATATTGATTTGGGAGGATGGGAAATCCTTATAGGATGTTAACAATTCTATACAACTCAAAATTGTATATATTACCAAATTAGGAGAATATAGATAAATAAAAATCTTCAATATTGATTTGGGAGGATGGGAAATCCTTACAGGATGTTAACAATTCTATACGACTTAAATGTTCTTCTATAATTCAAATACTGCATAGTTGCAAGGGGATATACTTAAGCAATCTGATATTAAGAAAAATAAAGAGCAAGAATCAATATTGATAGGAAGACAAATACTAAACATTTTCACTCTGGGCTACATTTGAAAGACTTGGCAGTTTATGAGAACTGGGGGTAATCACCAGCTCCTTGTTTTAACAGTCTCAAACTCAGAAAAAAAGAGTCACTACTTTATTTCTTTATTTTTCTGTACTCACAGTGAAAAACCAAGCAGCAGATATTCTATGGGGTTTTAAATACTTCCTAACATGACCAAGAATGTTCAATTTCTAAGTATGTAGTAGCAAAACCAAAAATTTTTGCTTCTCAGTAATTCAGGCAACTTTAAAACTGACATCAGCAAGTTATGTGAGGCCAGAGCATCAACTGAAGACTGCACTAAATACACAGACACATCTATCACATTTTGAAATCACAAAAGGTTTAACCTAGTAGATTCTCTTAGCTTTGTGAACCACAGGACAACTGAAAACATAATATTAATAGAAATACAGTCTGTCAAGAAAAAATGCAACAAAATAAGGTCAACTGAACATATTTCCCACTTAAATATGAACTGTGAATGTTCATACTAATATATTCTTATTCCTCCATAGTTGTAAAGAAAATCATAAGAACCTAATAGGATTAACTTTAACTTTGGGCACTCGCAATATGTGTAAAAACCACCATTTTTGTTCTCAAATAACAATAACAATTAATTGGGACCTGAAGTTAAATATGTTATGTCTATTCTTTGTATAAGAGAAGATATCAAATGCAAGTTTTTAAATCAAGTTAATGCATGTATGGACAAGGACAACTCAATTGTGACTGTAATACACAAGTTTTACAATGCCACATATATTATAAATATCATTTTCTGGATATTAAATTATAATATCAGTGGAAACACACTTTATACTATGTTTTAAAAGATAAAAGAATGAAGTATTCACAGTTTAGAATGCATTATGTCTTACATAGGTTCCAACATTTCTCTTTCTACAGATGAGCATAGGCCTAATTTCATTTTCACTCATTATGATGTTATCTTCAATATCTGCAGAAAAAAGTAAGCATTCTTTTCCCTCAGTGAGTGAAAAGTAAACATAGAAAGTTGAAGAGTATTCTGGAATTACACAGACATTAATAAGTACTTTCTAATCTGAAAAATTATGTTATGTCTATGCTTAGCATCATTGAAAACATCAAAGTGAAGATCATTGGGAACTCAGGTGTTCCACTCACTCTAGTTTTCAAGACCAGGGATGTCACAGTTTTTCAAATTTACATTATTCATGAGGGAGAAAATATTCCCATGACCCTAAAATACAAGCCACAGAAGAATGGCTGAACATAGTCGCTATTCACAAAGGGATAATACCATCTCATGTCACATTGGTTTTACAGATATAATCACTGAATAAAGGCTTATTGTTATGATATGTGGCAAAGAAATCCATATTACTTTTTTGTCATTAGTGTTAGAAATAATTGATTAATAGGACAATTTATATTGAAGTGTGAACTCTAGAAATTTTAAAACAATCTTAAGAAGCTATTTCAAAATGTGTTGCAAAATAATAGCTTTAGAAGATTGTGGTACTTGTGTGAAGACTGACAAGTATCAGTGTAGCATAAATTTTTCTAAAATAAACATTTTAATACCTGCCCATTTGATTTTGTGATATTGTTAAAGCAACTGAGTGTTAGAATGTTTTTATTACCTCCATATTAATCACTTGTAGTAGTAGTTGTTCTCACACAAATTTTACTACGATAACACAGTAAAAATATAATTGAGTTCAAATAGTTTAAATACTAAATATAAGATAAATACAAGACAGCAATAAAAGAAAAATTGTCTAGAAGCTCATTACACAAAGCTGTGGCAGAACCAACAAGTAAAATTTCTTTTTATTAAAGCCAAAGCAGGACAGAACTTTCTTTTGATTTTAATGTGGCAGGGATTTTACTCATTATGTGGCGTGTTACTGTATAAGAAAGACTATGAGGCACAACAAAACCCACTATCAGACTTTTATTAGGAGAAGGAACAGGAGAGTGCATGACCAAGTCTGTGGGTCACAAGTGCTTAGATAAGGAGTGGGGAGGAAAAAGGGGGAAGAGACTGTGATGTTCTTCTTATGGATTCCCCTGAACATGTGCATAAGGGCTTACAGATCTACACCACACATGCACATAGATTGCATGATCACTGTATGCAAGTTACACGATAATGCTACCTGAATTACATAGTACATAAGGACATATTACATAATTACGTCAGACAGAATTGGCTACTGAACTGTGTATGTGGTCATGTTGCTGGGGTAGTGTCCAGGAATTCCAACATTCCAGACTCTTTCCTTATTATATCAAACAGGCAGATGAACAGGAAGAGGGGCACCATGTCTCCTGAAAGCTGCTTCCAGCTGATTGGGTGGGTGTCAGTTGACCCTTGACAGTGTAGCAAATGGGTCTTCTGAGGTAGCCTTGTTTCCTGGGGTAGTGTACTGTCATCTTAGAGGTGTCTATCATCCTCTCAGCCTGGGAATCAGGTTGCCTGTGTCTGAGAGCCTGCTGGTGAGACAGAGAAAAGCTTAGAAAAATATATATATATATTCTGTTGGGGATTCCTAGGGTGCGGGAAGGAGTTTAAGGACCATAAAAGTTTGGGTTATAGTTATCTGAAGCAAATCCAATCTGCTCAGATGGATTCAAGCTGATTCTGGAGCTCAGAAGGATTTTTAAACATATTAAGAAGCAGCCATGGGAAATTTAAAATCTTAAGCTGGTGATCATGATATTGTAATGTTTTAGTACTCTCCTGTATTGGTTAGTGTTAGTGAGGGACAGGGTATGCCGGAGGATATTTGGAACATGCTTTTAATTTTTACCTGAGCTAAGACTTATCTGACACAGATTATGTTAAAGCACCTGCTTCCTTTATTTATTTAGCATATAGGAGACACAAGTGATTAATTGCTTAGGGCTAGCAGTAATAGATTGTTGTATTAAAGTCTTTTTTTTTTCAGAATCCAGACCACTTTGGGTCTGAGGTGTAAATACCTTTGGACTGTTACTATACCTTACCACCTGGGTATACTTGAAGGTTCTTTGACTCCAGCTCCATGGTGGTCCTTTAACAATTTAGCTGAGTAATTAATTAGGAGTGGAAACCAGAAAGACAAAAGCTTATGGGGTGAATCCTCATTCTTCTGTACTTGGTGACAAGGCAGTGGATCATGGTCTCCTGTGGACCTTGAGAGAGAGCAGGGCCCTGATAGTGTCTCTAAGCATGAAGATGAGAAGCACTGCTGACCAGCCTGGAGTGAAACACATGAAGGAAGAAAATGAAACAAGAGCTCCTACCTTAGCTGGAAAATCTATTTCCATTAGGCACACCTGAAAGTACAATTAAGTGATGGGATCTGGAGAGGTGAGTAAGGTTGTCCCCTGACCCTGACAATAGGGAAATGAGGAGAGGTGGGACCCCAAAACTCCCTCAGGACTGAGTAAGTGGTTCATTGTCAGAAAGGAAGGAAATGGATGCCTCATGATTCATCCTGCATTTTCTATGAGCCTATGGCCATGCCTAGGAGTCTGCTGGAGGTACTTGTTTGATTTCCCCATGCCACAAGCTGCATGAGGGCAGTCAGCTGGCCAGTATCATGCTCGGTTTCACTTTGGACAAGGCTCAGTTGATGGCCCACATGGACAAGGGCACACACAACCCATGTGTCCTTTTCTACCACCCATTTCAAACAGGGACATAGAAGCCTTCAGGCAGCTACTTGGATAGCGTGCGCCTGCATTTGGCAATTGTGTTGATGTGCTTTCTCATCTCTTCCATGGTATCTTAAATGCCACAGATGAGATTTCTTCCTTGGGATAATGGGCCCTCTCTCTACATGCAAAGCTCAGCCCTGAAGTCACAAAACTCTAGAAGACATGAGACAGATTTTCATCCTTATCCTGAATTATTATTATTATTTTTTAGAATTCATAGTTTACTGGTTTGAGGACCACTTTAGGAAGCTGATCTCTGTCTAGAGAGTCATCCTGATTGTCATAATCCCAATAAGGGTCCTGATTGCAAACTCATTTTCATGCATCCTAGCCTGCTTCCAGACTGTCTGTGCTACTCAGGGCAGCTCAAGAACAGGTGACAGTAAGAGTCAAGGTTGGAGCCAGAGTTGGACAGGAGCAGCCCACCCTATACTGGAGGGCAGAGCCGAGTTCAGATAAGCAGAGGTACTTTGCGGTCAGAGAGTCCTCAGGATCAGGTTGCCTGTAGGCAGGAGAGAAAGAATCAAAAAGGGAGGGCTCAGGTCTAAGGTATAAAGCTTGGGTATAAGGTAACTCTTTTGATTTGCCCATTGGCTAGCAGAAGTTAGATAACTCCTGTGAAATATTGGGTTCCAAGCAGCCATTTTGTTGCCATATTTACTGGTATCTAGGCATATAAGGCATTTTTTAGGGGAGGAGTGGGACCAAAAGGAAGAAGACTTTATGTCCCATTACTGCAGCTGAGAAAAAAATAACAAAGAAAATTCCAGACCCCAGTCTCAGGTGTCCCTGATGTAGGGAAGGATCTATGAATCAGTGCAAGTTACCCCAACCTTGGTGAAGAAAAGGGTAAGGGCCCAAGAGTACTAGCATGAGGACTACCAAGGAGTCTGACAGCATTCAATGTTTCAATCAGAGAGAATAAGTCAGTGCTTGCACAGCTGGAGAACTCCCCATGGGTCATACAGCAAGAACTATATCTCATGCTATAGTCATGGGAAATGGTAAGGTATTGGAAAGGGGAAACTCACCAATCTGAGTAGTCAGTGTTTGGTGCAACTGTCCTGTGTCCAGGAAAATGATAAAAGAGAGCAGTCATAATTAAAAGAAACATTGCTGCATAGTCCAGGAAGCAGAGCATAGAAAGCCTACTTCATTGTGGCACCAATGTAGCTTTTGATGCTGAAGTGCTGTGTTACTCATTAAACAGCATGTTGTTGTATGAGAAAAGCCATGTGGCATGACAAAACCCATTATCAGAGTTCTATTAGGAGACAAGTGGTACAGAAGAGAGAATGACCATGCTTGTGGGAGACTTGTGCTTAGAGAAGGATGGCAGAGGAGAAAAAGGGGGAGGAATCTGTGATACACTTTTTATGTATTTCCCTGTACATATGCATATGAACTTATGGATCTGCACCATGCATGTGCATAGATTGCATGAGTAGGCTATGTGCAAATAACGTGATCACAAAGCCCTTTCTAGGCTGCACAACTGTGCATAGGAGATAATGTAGCTGGGGAATGGTCAGGAGTTCTAACACTATCTCCACTATTGTTGATCTCTGAGCTGCAAACACAAATTTTGGCATGTATGCATCTATGTTTAAAATGAACATTTTTTTTTTTTACAGAAAAGGAATGGGAAAATACCTAAACACTTCAAGGTTAATAAAATGATAGGAATCAATACTCACCATATGAATACTAAGGGTTGTATTCCTCAATTCATTTGCATTTCCCTGATTACTAAGTATGTTGAGCAGTGAAGGAAAAGTGCCTAAGACTTTCATGAACAGACTGAGTGTGGGGTGTTGCAGAGGGGGAGGTGTGGGAGATGAGAACATAGGGTAATGTCAGAGTCGAGCTTGAGCAGGGACAGAGTGAGAGGGCAGCAGGGAGATACCATGATAGATATGGATATCATGGGAATAGGTAGAGGAAGTATTCTGGGGAGACTCTCAGGAATTCACAAGGATGACCCCACCTTGGACTGCTGGCAGTGGTCCACAGGGTGCTTGGTTGGGTCTACTCTGGTAACTGGTCTAGCAAATTCCCTAACTCTCATCGTGGAACCTTTGTCCAGTGACTGATAGAGGCACATGTATAGATCCATAGCCAAGAACCAGGATAAGCTCCAGGAATCCAATCAGTGAGAGAGAGGAGGGATTCTGTAGGTAGGGGATGTTGAGATCATGATGGGAAGATGTGCAGAGATGATTGCCCACACTATAGGAAGCTCATGAACTGTAGACTAGTGTATGTGGATCCCCCATGAGACTGGACTATGCCCTCTGGATATGGAAGATAGTTGTTTGGCTCAATCTGTTTGTGGTGCACCCAGGTAGGGGGATCAGGATCCATCCCTGTTACATGGTCCAGGCTTTTGGAAATCCAGTGCTTATGGTGTGACATCTTGCACAGCCTTGGTACAGTGGGGAGGGGCTTGGACCTGCCTAGGCTGAATGTCCTGGGCTCTGCTGACTCCCCAATGAAGACCTTGATTTGGGAGTTGTGTGGATGTGAAGTGGCTTATGAGAAAGGGATGAAGAATGAAGAAGGGAGGTTATGGGATCTGTGTGTGGTATGTAAAGTGAGTAGAAATTTTCTCAATAAAAAAAACGAAAAAAAATTCACAATTAAAAAATACAGAGAATATTGTATGGATCCACAGTTAGAAATCATTATTTTGAGTAGTGAAATGAATTTCACCACAAAAGACAGACACTGCCTTACACTGATTAAATGAAACAATGTATTTCAAGAAAATGGACCGAGGAAACAAGCAGTTCTTTGTGTTTAACTATTTGAAAAAGTAGATGTCAAATCTACACTACTGAGAAAAGAAAAAGAAATTAATTTCATTCTGATTAAATAAGTATTTCTTCAAGAATGTATTATGATTCTGCATATATCCTCCAAATGAGGAGCATGAAGGAATCAAGAATGAACACTGCCAGAAGGGCCATGAGAAGGTAAGAATTTCAGATAAATGCAAACAAGAGGTGCAGAAGAAATGGTCAATGCCTGTCACTAGGAAGATTTCAGCAAGGTGGGAAGTCTTTCTTTTCCACAACTTGGGAGGCTCAGTTATTGACTAGACTGGATTTTCACTGGGCATGCTACATGTCCCAGTGGCTGTAGAAACTTTTATGATCTAGTCTATGGCAATGTAAAGGAATGAGCTCATAGTGCATATTTTTCTTAATGATAAAACATCATTTTGGATTATTTGTAATAACATTGCTGAAATACTTTACTAAATACCCAAAGAGAGGTTACAAATAAGAAGAACCTACAGGTAAGCCAATCTCAGAGCTACATACAATTGAATTTTTTTCTAATATAGAAACATGTTTCATAAAACATGGTGTCTTAGTTAGGGTTTCTATTACTGTGAAGAGACACCATGACCAGGGTAACACTTATAAAGAAAAACATTTAACTGTAGTTGGTTTATAGATTAGAGGTTTAGTCCATTATTGGTAGGGAGGGAATCATGGTGGTTCAGCAAACAGAAATGGTGCTAGAGAAGTAACTGAGAGTTCTACATCTAGATGTGCAGGCAGCAGGAAGAAACTGGTAGACACTAGCCTGGCTTGAACTTCTAAGATTCAAAGCCAAACCTCTAGTTATGCAGTTCCTGCAACAAGCCACACTTACTCAAAAAAGGCCACATCCCCTAATAGTGCCTCTCTTTATGAACATATGGGGGCAATTTTCATACAAATCACCATATTCTACTCTTCGGCCAAAATTGGCTTGTAGTCATATGATAATGCAAATGCATTTATTCCATCATCAAAATTCCAATAATCTATCACAGTATCAGAACTTTTTAAAGGTATGAAGTTCCAAGTTCCATTTGAGACTCATGCCATCTCTTAACTGTACTACTCTATAAAATTAAAATGCAAAAGCATATCACATACTTCCAACATACAATGGCACAGGATATATATTTCCATTCCAAATGAGAAGAAAGGGAGCATCTCCTTGACCAATGTAAAAATGTTCTTAAGATTTCCATCTCCTTTCATCTTTGTTGACTGCAACATACTTCTTTCACTTCAGAGGTTTCTCAGTTAAAATCATAAAGTATTTATATCTTTAGATCACTTCCAATGAGTCACGATTTGACACATTAAGTTGCCAACTAATAAAATAATCATTTAGTTCCCCATTATAGAATGAGTAGGGGAACACTCCTCCACAGTTGGTGGGAATGCAAACTTGTAGAGACACTGTAGAAATCAGAATGGCGGTTTCTCAGAAAATTAGGAATAAATCTTCCTCAAGACCCAGCTATACCATTCATGGGCATATACCCAAGGAATGCTCAGTCTTACCATAAGCACACATGATCAAATATGTACGTATCAGCATTATTCATAATAGCAAAATCCTGGGAAAAACCTAGATGCCACTCAACTGAAGAATGGATAAAGAAAATATGGCATATACAACACAATGGAGTACTACTCAGCAGTAACAGTCAATGATATCATGAAATTTGCAGGCAAATGTATGGAAATAGTAAATAACATCTTGAGTGAGGTAACCCAGACTCAGAAGGACAAACACAGTAAGCAGAATAAAGGGTTTGAATGCCTCTATCACAGGCAGGGGATCCTGAACACTCTACAGTGGTTCCCAAATATGGAGGTAAGAATAGAAGAGGACAGAAATATGTAATATGTCTACTTATATAGGGGAAGTGTTTTCATAATCTGGTGACAGTGACACAAAACTATAAAAACATTATCTGAGCCAGGTCAATAATGTCTCTGCTCTAGGTCCAAATTCTTAGTAGCATAAAGAAAGAACAACAGATATGTCAAAATCAGTTTACTGAAATATTTCACAGACATGGTGAGCAATGCTAAATCTTATGTATAAACATGTTATAATTAATACAAAACATGAAGATAAGTTATGGAAGATAAATAGAGTGACTTCGCTGTCAGCCCAAGTTATGAAGCCTTGAACATGGTTATTTTCCCTGGCTCCTAAATTCTTGACTCTTAAGTCTGACCATTAATTTTACTAGACATGAAACTTTCTCATCGCTAGAACTTCTGTTTCAGAAATTACAATGAAAGAGGTTGCTGAAGAAATTTTGATGTCTGAGTTCCATTTTGCTAAGCAGAGGTTGAGAATCTAAGATACATAATGAAATTCATATGTCATGTTTGATTGTTGTCTCTTAGAAGCCTGTTCCTTTCTGATGAGAGACAGGAAGGGAGGGGATCTGGAGTGGAGGAGGGATGGGGAGAAAATAGGAGGAGTAGAGGGAAAGGAATCTGTAATCAGATTTTATTGTATGAGAAAAGAACCTATTTTCAATAACAGGAAAAAATATTAAAATTAACATTCTGTCTTTCCTTAATCAAGTTTCATTTTATTTTTAGAAACATTTTCAGAATATCTGTCCTCTCCCATATAAAATTTTATTTTAACCTGAACCACTTTTAAGTGAGGGAAAATCTCCTACCCTGTACATCAGAGTATATTTCCCATTCCTTACCATTCAATAGATGATGTCTTATCACTCTGACCTTCTTTAGCCAGAGTCTCCCTCAGTGCTTAATAATTTTGCATTCATTATTCCAAGGTTCCTTGGCTATACATAAATTTCTTTTTTGGGTTTGTTGTTGTTGTTGTTGTTGTTGGTTTTGGAGACAAGATTTCTCTGTGTAGCTTTGTGCCTTTCCTGGAACTCACTCTGTAGAGCAGCCTGGCCTTGAACTCACAAAGATCCACCTGGCTCAGCCTCCTGAGTTAAAGGCATGTGCAACTACCGCCTGGCTGAGTAAATTTCTATGAACATATATTGTACTCTGATATAACTTCCATCGCCCTAATAAGAAACTATGTATAAAGTTCTTATCATAATTGTCAGCTTTATTTCCAGCTTTAACAAGAGTACTGATTAACTGAAACATGCACACACACATACACACACACACACACACACACACACACACACACATTGTTTTGGTGGCATATTAATTAAGATGTATTATATGCCAGGATAATTGACAGTGAATTATAAGGCACTAAAACAAATATCCCCTATAAAATTTTTCTCTGCTTTTCCTGTATTGAAATATATTGGTACAAAAAAATAATGGTAGAATTAAAAGCAAAATGTGTGATAGGCATTCAGATTGTATTTTAGAATTCAAATCTAAAGTATTTTTTAGCCTAAAACTTGCTGAAAATGTAATGCAAAAATTTCATTTTCAAAATAAAATGCAGATTGATTTGTCAGATTACTTCACCTGCCAGCCACCCCCCCACCACCACAGATTAACAACGGAGTTAAAGAGCAAAACTCTCTTTAGGACTCATTTTAAAAAGGTTCATCAGAAAAAGTCATGCCTTGTAAAATCTGTATGGTTGCACATTCATGATTTAAATGATTCAGAACTTAATTTAAGCAATGAAAGTCTCCAGCTGAAAATGCAAGAAAAAACAGCCTGATGCCACTCTATTGAGAAATATGTCCATGTTTGTTGCTCAGGGAAAATCACTAATATAGAGAAAATTTATTTAAACAATGAATTCCAGGGTTCAAGCCACTCTCCTGTACTCTGTAATTGCGAGTGTGTTTGTGGCTCAGCGGGGAATCAGGAATATTGAGAAACTTTCATTAGACCAATGAAATCCCGTGCCCAAAGCTACTCTCTTGCAACCCGGAAGTGAGACTGTGTTTGCTGCATGGGGGAAACCGCCAATAAAGAGAAACTTTCATTTAAACAATGAAATCCAGCGCTCAAGCCACTTTCCTGCAACCTGGAAGTACGACTGTGTTTGCTGCTCGGGTAATGGGGAATGGGAATTGCAAATATAGAGAAATATCGAAAAACTCTAATTTAAACAATGAAATTCCTTGCTGAGGGATCGTCATCCGCAGTCCGGAAGTACGGCGGTATTTACTGTTCCAAGAGGAAATCACAAGGAAAGAAAAACTTTGGTTCCTATGTTTCCTCATCGTCCTCTGCAGACTGGTCCATTCCACTGCACCAGATTTTGACGCACTTCCTGTAGCAGTTCTTTAGGAGAGGTGGCTGGACCGCAAAAAGCTTTTAGTATATAGGGACGGTATTGAAAAGTAAAGGAAATAGGCAGCTTTAATGTGGGTTTTCAACAGTTGGTACTGACTAGTATATTCTAGGAATATGTTTTAAAAGTAATTGTAATAACAAAGGAGCACATCGCCATAGAGAACATCGCACAGTCCTGTGCAGTGGACAGTAGGAGGCTGAAAAGGAAAGATGATGAAAGCATCAGGGTCCAAAGATTTTCTTTCTGTCTGTCTCTGCTTCTCTGTTTCTGTCTGTCTCTCTGCCTCTCTCAGTCTCTCTGTCTCTCTCTGTCTCTGTCTCTGTCTCTCTCTGTCTCTCTCTCTCTCTGTCTCTCTCTCTCTCTCTGTTTCTCTCTGTCTCTGTCTCTCTTGTGATTTTGCAAAGCAACCCACCCTTTGGAGATATAGTTTATCTATGAGCAATTAAGTTAATAATAGTTGAAAATTACTATACATAAAATGCAATGCAACAATTTCCAACAAAGTTTATTTCTATTTTAATGTAAAATTAAGACATTACATTTTCTTAACAAATACAACAAAGTTAGCACATTTTCAACTTTAATAAATACTTCTATGTTATTTAATCCTCTAACAATTATAGATTCTACATAGTAATGCAAAAAACAAATAGAAGCTTAGAAAGAAAAAGAAACAGGGTTTCCTCTCCCCTGTTACAGATAAAATCATGGGCTTCACTCAATCTAAGGAACTGGTCAATTATGGAAATTTATTTCCACACACTTGCAGGTTTGAAATTTAACATTTGGATGCAGATACCAGAATTTGTATGTGGCTAAGTAGCAACTGCATGAGTTGTGAAACACTGGGTAGTCTGTCTTATCAATTAATTAATTAATTACTATTTTTATGGAAAAGATAGCCTGTATATTCCAAGATCACCAATTCATTGTAAATGTTTGCATATCAATGTGTGTGTGTGTGTGTGTGTGTGTGTGTGTGTGTGTGTGTGTGAGTGAGAGAGAGAGAGAGAGAGAGAGAGAGAGAGAGAGAGAGAGAGAGAAACAGATAGAAGGGAATTACATTATCCCTAAAAATTTCAGGAGCTTTTAGTTTTTATGTCCTGTTTCCAGGGGCTTAACTGAGGACAACACATACTTGTCCCATTTTCCTACCTTTGTGTTATATGCCCCATCAATCAGAAGGTGCTTTATGACTTTTCCTGTTATTCCTTAACTTCACAATTTCTTAAAATTCTACAATTGCCCAGTCCATGATGATTTCAAACAATTTTGAAATCTAAATACTCAGTGGCACCTAATAATGCAAGATTGCATTCATAGGTACATTGTAAGGTGAGGAAATCACAATGCATTGTCTAGGTATGTCTACACCACAGAACATCTTCAAGGATCAAAGTTTGTGAAACCTCTTGTTACACAAGAAAATGATTAAGAGACAACGATTTTCAGATATGTGTGTTCTCCTTAGAATAACTATATAGATCAGCCAACTAGTAAGGGAGCATGGGAGTGTATTTAAAGGGAGCTATTAATTTAGGATATAATGGTATACAAGACCAGTGGGAAATCATGTTACATGGCAGGTTTTATATTGAAGTAAATGGAAGAGCCAAGCAAAGGAGGGAATAAGTTGAAGGATAAACAACAATGAGCCATTTTGAATAAGACATATGGAACCCTACTACTGTAAAAATGTCTGTAATCTGTTAATACAGATATAAGCTCTTTAAAAATAATGTCAACAGATAATAGGGCAAAAGTTTGTCTCCTGGACACTATATACCAACAAAACAAAGTACAGTGTCTGATATGTTTTACCTATTTATGAGGTCACTCTCATTACAGGGTATTGTTAACATTCTTGGTTACTCTCTAAAATTTAAAGTCAGACCCTATTTCTAAAATATGTGGTGGTATTGTGTTCCCCAAAATATTGTGTGTTCTCAAAATAAACTTATCTGGGGTCAGAGAACAGGATGGACACAATATTAAACATGAGGATAGGCAGTGGTAGCACACAGGTTTAATCCTAGCATTCCAGAAACAGAAATACCTCTGGATCTCTGAGTTCAAGGCCACATTAGAAACATCCAGGAATGGTGACACACACCTTTAATCCCAGAAATCCAGCAAAAAAGTATGGTACAAAATATCATGAGATTAAAAGATTCCAAAAATACCTTTAATTCTACTTTGTGTCGGTCAACTTCTGTTGGGTCAAGACCCTACACTTAACAGTAGTTTGTATCCTTAGGGAGACTCTGTTTGAGAGAACTAATTTTTCATTTGCTTAAATTTATTTTTTATTAAGAAAAAAATTCATTAATTTCTCTCTCCAATCAAAGACCCCCATCTTCCCTCCTCTTAGCCCCAGCCTCTCCTCCTAACTTGCTCCCCACTCCCACCCACAAGAAGGCAAGGCCTTCCATGGGGCAGCCCTTCCCTTAGAGGGAATTCAAAGCACTTCCCCATTCCTCAAGCCTGCATGAGGGGTCCGATCATAGATAGTAGGCTCCACAAAGCTCACTCAGGCACCAGAAATTGCTTCTGATCCTATCTCCAGGGGGCTTTCCAGGCAGATCAAGCTACAGAACTGTCTCACCAGGCAGAAGGCCTAGTCCAGTCCCATGTATGTCCACAGACATTGATCCACCTTTCATGAATTCCCTATAGTTTGTTATGGTCATCCCTGGATGTTTCCCATCATGATCCTGATGCACTTGCTCATATAATTTCTCTTCCTTCTCTTTGAGTGGACTCCTGGATATTTGTCTGGTTATTGGCTATGGCTCTCTGCATCTGCTTCCATCAGTCACTGGATAAATAACTCTCTGATTACACATAGGGTATGTGCTGGACTGATCTCTGGGGCAAGCAAGTTCAGTTCAGGCACCCTCTCCACTACTATTAGTATTCCAGGCTGTGGTCATCATTGTGGATTCCTGGCAACTTCCCTAGCACTGGGTTTCCATCTATCACCATGATATGATATCTCTCTCTCTCTCTCTCTCTCTCTCTCTCTCTCTCTCTCTCTCTCTCATATTCTTTTCTTTGCTTTCCCCCTCAATCCATGGTCCAGTTCAATCATCAATCATCTCATTCCCTTATGTTCTCATCTGATTTTACTTAACTTTCATAGCCTCACTGAGGATGATATTTTTGAGTTCCATCCATTTGGCTGCAAATTTCATTATGTCATTGTTTTTCTCTGCTGAGTAGTACTCCATTGTGCATATGGACCACATTTTCTTAATACACTCTTCAGGGGAGGCACATCTAGGTGGTTTTCAGGTTCTGGCTGTTATGAATAATGCTGTTATGAACATAGTTGACCATGTGTTCTTGTGATATGAATTAGCCTTCCTTGAGTATATTTCCAAGAGTGGTATAGCTATGTCTTGAGGTAGATTGATTCCCAATTTTTAGAGAAACTGCCATACTTATTTCCAAGTTGCTGTACCAGTTTACACTCCCACCTACAAGTGGAGGAGTGTTCTCCTTGCTCCACATCCTCTTCAACATAAGCTGTCTGTGGTTCTTTTGATCTTAGTAATTTTGAAATGTGTAAGATGATATTCATTTGAAATTCTTCCTTTGAGAATTCTGTTTTTCTCTATGGACCATTTTCAATTGGTTTGTTTGTTAAATTGATGTCTGCTTCTTGAGTTCTTCATATATTTGAATATCTGCCCTCTGTCATATGTGGGGTTGGTGAAATCATTTCTCATTCTGTATTCTGTCATTTTCTTATTTACTGTGTCTTTTGTCTTACAGAAGCTTCTCAGTTTTAGGAGGTCTGATTTTTAATTGTTATTCTCAGTGTCTGTGCTACCAGTGTTATTTTTTTTTTTTGGAAGTGTTCTCCTGTGCCAATGCATTCAAGATTATTTCCTACTTTATCTTCTATCAGGTTCAGTGTAACTGCTTTTATATTGAGGTCTTTGATCCATTTGCATTTGAGTTTTGTGCATGGTGATAGATATGAATCTATTGGCACTCTTCTACATGTTAACATCTAGAATTCCAACACCATTTGTTTTAGAAGCTTTCTTTATTACATTGTAGTGTTTTGGCTTCTTTGACAAAGATAAGGTGTTCATAGGAGTGTGGGTTAATGTAGGGTCTTCAATTCAATTCTATTATTCCACATGCCTGTTTTTATACCATTACCAAACTGTTTTTATTATTATAATACTACAGTAGAGCTTAATGTCAGATATGGTGATGCCTCCCGAGTTAGCCTTGTTGTACAAGAATCTTTTAGTTGTCCTGTTTTGTTTTGTTTTGTTTTTCCAAATGAAGTTGAGTGTTGTTCATTCTGGTGAAAATTGTGTTGGGATTTTGATAGTGATTGCATTGAATTTGTATATTAGGATGTTTTGTAGATATCAATTAAGTCCATTTGTATCATAACATCAATTAGGGCCCTTATTTCTCCTCCTAAAACATGGACCAACTCTTCAATAATTATTATTGTTACACAACACTTAAACTATACCTCACAGGTATACCTCACATTTTCATGAGTCCATTTTGCTCCTTTGTACTTGTGTTTATTATATCCAGAGGCTTATTCCCAGTGAAAACTCATTCCTTTTCTCTGAGCTGTGATAGGTCACCCATAGATTTTCATCTATGCTTTAGGCCTTATGAAATTTTTCCCATCTAATTTGCAATGTCTACTGTTAGTGTCAAAGCACTGGTCTTGTTTAAGCAAATATATTACTCAGATTTAATAGATGATTCTTCCATGTTATGTGTAGAAATCATGAAATCTTGCAGAAAGTGTCCTGATACTCCCTCTCTCTTACAGTTTTTATGCCTCCTATTCTATGATGTTCTATGAACTTTAGAAAAAAATATCTAGAGATATTATCTGAGACTGGGTACTTGTCTTTGATCTCTATAAAAACTTCTGTGTACTGTAAAACAGGACTTTTTACTGTAAGATAAAATGTATACTTATCAATAACCAGGCTTTCTTGATATTTTAAAACGAAATCCAAATAAGTGTTCCCATGTTTCATCAAGTACAAATTAAAAAGCAGCTAAACTCTAATGATAGGGAAATTATCATGTAGAAAATGCCACTAGCAGCTGTCAGAAACTTTCTTCTTTCATCTCAATCTATAAAAAAACTTTCTGTGGGCACTCACACTGAAACATGGCCTTTTACTCTTTTAAAATTCTCATATTAATTGTGTAGTTAATGGTTGGTTGTAGCCTATGCTCCAACAATCCAGACACACCCACTGGTTCTAAATAAGCCAATTAACAGAGTCTACCTAATCCTGAAAAGCAGAATAGAAAAAAACCTATTTACTATGGCCACTTTGGGAGGAATGACAAAGATCAAGTTACTCATCCAAGTTTGTCTTCCACAGAATAACACTTAACACAATCCCTAATGAATAGCTATCATTAATATCATACTTAGTAATAACCCCAGAATTTACAGCCAATTATTCTTCTTCCTTCATGAGAGAAAATTTTTTCTTATATGACTTTCATTTTTTAAAATAATGGTGACCACATTTGTTGTAATTAAAGTAGCATGAGAAAATTCTGTTTAGCTTTCTCATGCAAACATTTGTTAAGTTTCAATTCATTGATAGCCAAGGCATTCTGGCCAAAATTTCCACTACACCATGTTTTATTCTACCATCTAAAAATTACTATTTTCATTATCCAATACATATGGATACTGATACATTTGTATAAGTTAAGTTAAAATATAAAAATACTAGTAAAAGAGATAATAATAAGTGCCTAAGTAGATGCCTAATAAGTGCCCTAAAAACCTTACTAGAAAAGGCATACACCCATATAGCCACATGTACACACAAACAAACACACACACACATTATGACTATAACATTTTTAAAAATCTCACACTGTGGTAATAAGATAGTTCAGGAAATCAAGAGGCTTGCTTCTAAGCTCTGAAGCACCTTCCTTCCAATGACTCAAGTTCAATTTTCAGAACTTACATGGATTTAGAAAAAACACTGAGTCCATTAAGTTTTTATTTCTAATGTCCATACATGTGTTAGGAAATGAATAACACCCACAAAACATAACAAATGAATAATTAAATGCAATAAATAATAAATGAATGTTATAAATAAATGTAACTTAAAATTATATCTTAGTGAGTAATCATTATGACCATTAGTATTCAAATAATAAATAATTCCAACTTCTTTTTTCTCTAGTTAAGCATTTAGACCTTTTGCACACACTAAGTGGTAAGTAAAACAGTGAGTAACATTTTTGAAGTATAATAACACACCCAGAATATAGGATTATCAAGTTTATGATATATTGGTGATCTGAAATTTTCTTCTGTATCAATACAAGATGTTTAAATAGCATAAAAACCCTTATGTGAAACTCCCCTGTGTATCTGAAGACAAGATGGCAGTTGCCTCTTTCAGGGTTCTTTCATGACGTATGTGCCTCCACCTCTCAGTAGATTGAGTTGTTATGGGCATGATCACCTAATATTTAGTTACTTTGTCATAAATTATAGGGTAGCAAAGATTATGACTATTCAGTGATAATGATGATAACAAATACCACTTAATATAACTGTCAATCAATTCTATGCCTGGGACACAGAGGACATAAATATTTTTTGAAATAAAAACAATGATTTATGAAGGTTTTTTCAATTATACTAATACTTGCAAATGTGAATGTGTTTGTACACTTAAATTTCCATTGGCTCCATTGATATTACATTACCTGCCATATTCATGTTGACATTGTTAAGGCCTTTTCATATTATTAGATTGCACCTAGCAGCTGTGGAAGAGAATGCATAATTTACAGACTAAGCAGAGGAGTGTGTAGAACACTTAAATATAACTGGATATGAATGTGTCCCAAATAAAGACAAAATGGTTCATCTGAAAATTGAAAAGTAAGCTGAAGATTATGAGTGATGATGGAGATGATGATTATGAGTAGAAAAATTATTATGGTTGATATGATGAGGATGGAGATGATTTTGATGATGAGAAAACTGAAGAAAAATGTCACCAAGAAGTAAATATGATATACCCCATTACAAACCAGAAAAAACTCAAAGCCATCAACATTATGATCAACAGTTTAAAAATCCCTCAATGAACATGGAAAATCCATGTTCAAATACCATAGCACAGTAGGTAAGAGAAATTGTTGTTCTGCAGAGGACTTGTGTTTGATTAACATCTCCCAAACCTTGATTTACAACAGTCTGTAGTGCCCCTTACAGGGATTCAGCACCCTCTTCTGATTTCCTTGGGCACCAGGCTTACATGTGATGAGCAACATACATGCAGGCCAAACACACACATACACACATACATAAACACAAAATAAATAACTCTAAGAAAGTTTATAGAAAAGTAATTTGTTTGGATATGTAAGATATTCTCCTTCCTTCATTTCCTCAACAGTGAATATGTGGTGGTCTTCCTGTAATGCAAAATAAGAGTACTCACTAACTATCTTTAATAAATGCTGTCCAGACTATAATGTCTGGAATGTTGTCTTTAATAGTCCCATTTTCTTTTAAAGGGTGGAGTTCCACAATTAGCTTGTTTTGAAAAATATGCATTGTTATAGAGCTCCTGATAAACATTGTGTTCAGATATGAAAATGATCATATAATTATACATGTGAAATGAAGTGGCAGAAATATTTTTTTGTTTTTATTTTTTTCTTTTTCTTTTTCTTTTTTTGACAGGATTTCTCTGTGTAGCTTTGTGCCTTACCTAGAGAAAGAGGAGGGACTGTAAGAGCATGAATTGTTGAGTCCATGATTAGAAAAAGCACAGGGACAAAGACCCAAACAATTGGAAGCACATGAATCATTGCTTTGGAGACCAGGCTGGCCTCAAAATCACAGAGATCTGCCTGTCCCTGACTCCCAAGTATTGGGATTAAAGGCTTGCTCCCCCACTGCACAAAAGCAAAAATCTAATGTAGCTAATGCATTGACTTGTTTTTTTTTTTCTCCTTTTGAAATTTATTATATTTGTGTTTTAATTTTACACATCACCCGGGGGTTCCATGTCCTCCCCCTCCCGCACCCAACCCCACTTCTGCTCATCCCTTCCCTTCTGTTCCCATCTCCTCCAGGGCCTGGACTCCACTGGGGATTAATTTAAACCTGGTGGATTCAGTACAGGCAGGTCGAGTCCCCTCATTCCAGGTGGAGCAAAGTGTTCCTGTGTAAGCCCAAGGTTCACAACAGCCAGCTCATGCAATAAGAACAGGTCCCAGTCCCACAGCATGGGTGCCTCCCAAACAGTTCAAGCTATTCAATTGTCTCACTTATCCAGAGGGCCTGCTCCAGCTGGGGGCTCCACAGCCTTTGGTTCATAATTCATGTGCTTCCAATTGTTTTGCTATTTGTCCCTGTGCTTTTTCCAATCATGGTCTCAACAATTTACACTCTTACACTCCCTCCTCTTTCTGACAATTGGACTCCTGGAGATCCACATGGGGCCTGGCTGAGGATCTCTGCATCTACTTCCATCAGTTATTGTATGAGCGTACCAGCTCGACGATTAGGGTGTTTGGCAATCTGATCACCAGACTAGGTCAGATCAGGCTTTCTGTCAACCACTGCAAGCAGTCTACAGAGGATGTATCATTGTTGATTTCTGGTGACCTCTCCAGCACTCTTCCTATTCCTCTTCTCATTTGGTCTTCATTTACCATGGTCTATTTTTCCTTGTTATCACTTTTTGTTCTTGATCCATCTGGGATCTCCTGCTCCCCTAAGATTTCTATCCCTCAAATCTTGCCCTTCATTACTCCCACTGTCATCCAGGTTGTTCATGTAGATCTCATCCATTTCTCTGTTATTGGGTGATCTCTGTGTCTTTCCTAGAGTCCCGTTTTCTAGGTAGCCTCCTTGGAGTGGAATAGCAGTCTTATCATCTTTGTTTTACATCTAGTATCCTCCTATAAGTGAGTACATACCATGTTTATCCTTCTGAGTCTGGGTTACCTCACTCAGTATGATTTTCTCTAGATCCAACCATTTGCCTGCAAACCTCATGATGGCATTGTTTTTCCCTGTAGAGTAGTACTCCATTGTGTATGTGTACCTTATTTTCTTTCTCCATTCTTCAGTTGAAGGGCATCTAGGTTGTTTCCAGGTTCTGGCTATTACAAACAATGCTGATACGAACATAGCTGAGCAAATGCCCTTGTGGTATGATTGAGCATTCCTTGGGTATATGCCTATCAGTGCAACAGCTGGATCTTGGGGGAGATGGATTCCCAATTTTCTAAGGAAGTGCCATATTGATTTCCAAAGTGGCTGTACAAGCTTGCATTCCCACCAGCAGTGGATGAGAGTTCCCCTTGCTCCACATCCTCTCTAGCATAAGCTGTCTTTAGTGTTTTCAATCTTAGCCATTCTGACAGGTGTAAGGTAGTATCTCAGAGTCATTTTGATTTGCATTTCCTGGATAATTATGGATGCTGAACAATTCCTTAAATGTCTTTCAGCCATTTGAACTTCCTCTGTTGAGAATTCTCTGTTTAGTTCTATAGCCCATTTCTTAATGGGACTGTTGTGCATTTTGATGTCTAATTTCTTG
This sequence comes from Onychomys torridus, assembly GCF_903995425.1. Classification (NCBI taxonomy): domain Eukaryota; kingdom Metazoa; phylum Chordata; class Mammalia; order Rodentia; family Cricetidae; genus Onychomys; species Onychomys torridus. Next base: position 27,788 of record NW_023411978.1, read on the forward strand.
AGTTCTTTATATGTTCTGGATATCAGCCCTCTATAAGATGTGGGGTTGGGGAAGACCTTTTCTCATTCTGTAGGCTGTCATTTTGTCTTGTTGACCGTGTCTTTGCTTTGCAAAAGCTGCTCAGTTTCAACATGTCCCATTGATTGATTGTTTCAGTGTCTGTGCTACTGGTGTTACATTTAGAAAGTGATCTCTAGTGCCAATGCATTCAAGAGTACTTCCTACTTTCTCTTCTATCAGATTCAGTGTAACTGGATTGATTATGAGGTCTTTGATCCACTTGGACTTAATTTTTGTGCATGGGGACAGGTATGGATATATTTACAGTATTCTACATGTTGACATCCAGTTATGCCAGCACCATTTGTTGAAGATGCTTTGTTTATTCCATTGTATATTTTTGGTTGTTTTGTCAAAAATTATATATTCTTAGGTGTACAGGTTAATGTCAGGGTGTTCAATTCGATTCCATTTTTCCACATGTTGGTTTTTATGCCAGTACCAAGAGTTTTTATTATGGTAGCTCTATAGTAGAGCTTGAGGTCGGGGATTGTGATACCTCCAGAAGTGGTTTTATTGTACAGGATTCTTTTGGCTATCCTGGGTTTTTTGTTTTTCCATATGAAGTTGAGTATTATTCTTTCCAGATCTGTGAAGAATTGTGTTGGTAATTTGATGGGAATTGCATTCAATCTGTAGATTGCTTTTGGTAAGATTGCCATTTTCACTATGTTAATCCTGCCTATCCATGAGCATGGGAGGTCTTTCCATTTTCTGACATCTTCTTCAATTTCTTTTTTCAGGGACTTAAAGTTCTTGTCATATAGGTCCTTCACATGCTTAGTTATAGTATCTCCAAGGTATTTTATATCATTTGTGGCTATTGTAAATTGTGATGTATCTCCGATTTGCTTCTCAGCCTGTTTGTCTATTGTATATAGGAGGGATACTGATTTTTTGAGTTGATCTAGTATTCTGCTATGTTGCTGAAGGTTTTTATTAGCTGTATCAGTTCCTTGGTTGAATTTTTGGGGTCACTCTTGTATACTATCATGTCATCTGCAAATAGGGAAAGCTTGACATCTCCCTTTCCAATTTGTATCCCCTTAATCTCCTTATGTTGACTTATAGCTCTGGCTAGAACTTCAAGTACTATATTGAATAAGTATGGGGAGAGTGGACAGCCTTGCCTTGTTCCTGATTTTAGTGGTATTGTTTTGAGTTTCTCCCCAATTAATTTGATGTTGTCTGTTGGCTTGCTGTAGATTGCCTTTATTATGTTTAGGTATATTCCCTGTATTCTTTATCACTCCAAAGCCTTTATCATGAAGGGGCATTGGATTTTGTCAAATGCCTTTTCTGCATCTAGTGAGATGATCATGTGTGTTTTTTTTTCTTTGAGTTTGTTTAAATGGTCAGTTACATTGACGGAATTATGTATGTTGAACCACCCTTGCATCCCTGGGATAAAGCCTACTTCATCATGGTGGATAATTGTTTTGATGTGTTCTTGGAGTCTGTTTGCCAGTATTTTATTGAATAATTTTGCATCAATGTTCATGAGGGAGTTTGGTCTGTAGTTCTCTTTCTCTGTTTCATCTTTGTTTGGTTTATGAGTCAGGGTAATTGCAGCCTCATAGAAGGAGTTTAGTAATGTACCTTCTGCTTCTATTGTGTGGTACAATTTAAAGAGTATTGGTATTAACTCTTCTTTGAAGATGTTGTAGAATTCTGCAGTGAAACCATCTGTTCCTGGGATTTTTTGTTTGGGAGACTTTATTGACTAATTCTATTTCATTAGGGGTTATTGGACTATTTCAGTGGTTTATCTGGTCTTGATTTAACTTAGGTAAGTGGTCCCTATCCAGTAAATTATCCATTTCTTTTAGATTTTCCAGTGTTGTGGAGTAGAGGTTTTTGAAATATGACCTGATGATTCTCTGGATTTCCTCATTGTCTTTTGTTATGTCCACCTTTTCATTTCTGATTTTGTTAAATTGGATGCTCTCTTCCTATCTTTTGGTTAGTTAGAATAAGGGCTTGTCTATCTTGTTGATCTTCTCAAAGAACCACCTCTGTGTTTCATAAATCCTTTGTATTGTTCTCTTTATTTACATTTTATTGATTTCAGCTCTCAATTTGATAATTTACTGGCATCTGTTTCTCCTTGAGACTTTGCTTCTTCCTGTTCAAGGGCTTTCAGGTGTGCTGTCAAGTCACTAGCATAAGATTTCTCCAGCTTCTTTATGTGGGCATTTAGTGCTATGAATTTCCCTCTTAGGACTGCTTTCATAGTGTCCCATAAGATTGGGTATGTTGTGTATCCATTTTCATTGATCTCTAGGAAGTCTTTAATTTCTTTCTTTATTTCTTCCTTAACCCATTGGTGATTCAGTTGAGCATTATTCAGTTTCCATGAGATTGTAGGATTTCTGTAGGTTTTTCTGTTGTTGAAATCTAACTTTAAACCATGGTGGTCCAATAGAACACAGGAGGTTATTCCAATTGTTTTGTATCTGTTGCGATTTGCTTTGTGGCCAAGTATGTGGTAGATTTTTGAGAAGGTTCCATGGGGTGCTGAGAAGAAAGTCTTTTCTTTTTTGTTTGAGTGTAATGTTCTGTAGATATCGATTAAGTCCATTTGATCCATAACAACAGTTAAGACCATTATGTCTCTGTTAAGTTTCAATTTGGCCGATCTGTCCAGAGGTGAAAGTGGGGTGTTGAAATCTCCCACTATTAATGTGTGGGGTCTTATATGTGATTTAAGCTTTAGTGATGTTTCTTTTACATATGTGGGTTCCCTTGTGTTTGGGGCATAAATGTTCAGAATTGAGATTTCCACTTGGTGGATCTTTCCTTCAATGAGTATGTAATGTCCTTCATCATCTCTTTTGATTGATTTTAGTTTGAAGTCTATTTTCCTGGATATTAGGATGGCTACACCAGCTTACTTCTTAAGACCATTTGATCGGAAAGTCTTTTCTCAGCCTTTTACTCTGAGGTAGTGTCTGTCTTTGAAGTTGAGGTGTGTTTCTTGTATGCAGCAGAAAGATGGGTCCTGTTTTTGGATCCATTCTGTTAGTCTTTGTATTTTTATGGGTGATTAAGTCCATTGATATTAAGGGATATTAATGACCAGTGATTGTTTGTTCTTGTTGTCATTTTTAATTTTTGGTGGTAGTGTGTGTGTACTTATCTTCTTTGGGGCTTACTTCTGTGGTGTTATCTATTGCCTGTGTTTTCATGGGTGTATATGACTTACTTATGTTGGAATTTTCCTTCTAGTGCTCTCTGTAGGGCTGGGTTTGTGGATAAGTATTGCTTAAGTCTGGTTTTGCCTTGGAAGGTATTGTTCACTCCATCTATGATGATTGCGAGTTTTGCTGGGTATATCAGTCCAGGCTGGCATCCATGGTCTCTTAGTGTCTGCATTATATCTGTCCAGGTCCTTCTGGCTTTCAAAGTCTCCATTGAGAATTCAGGTGTTATTCTGATGTGTCTGCCTTTATAAGTCACTTGGCCTTTTTCCTTTGCTGCCCTTAATATTCTTTCTTTATTCTGTATGTTTAGTTGTTTAATTATTTTGTTGTGAGGGTATTTTTTTGTTATCTAGTCTGTGTGGTGTTCTATAGGCTTCTTGTATCTTCATAGGCATTCTTTTCTTTAAGGTGGGAAAGTTTTCTTCTATGACCTTGTTAAATATATTTTCTGTGCCTTTGGGTTGGTATTCTTCTCCTTCCTCTATCCCTATTATTCATAGGTTTGGTCTTTTCATGGTGTCCCAAATTTCTTGGACATTTTGGGTCATGACTTTGTTGGTTTTAGTGTTTTCTTTGACTGATGAATCTATTTCTTCTACCATATCTTCAACACCAGAGATCCTTTCTTCCATCTCTTGCATTCTCTTTGTTATACTTGCATGTGATGTTCCTGTTTGTTTACTCAGATTTTCTATTTCCAGCATTCCTTCTGCTAAGTGCCTTCTTCATTTTTTTCTATTTCCCTCTTCAGGTCTTGGACTCATTCCCTTGCTCTTTCATGATTTTCTTTCAGGGACTTATTGTTTTCTTCTGCTTTAATTGTCCTTTCCTCTAGCTTTTTATAGCGTTCTTCCCATTTTTTTTGTCTGTTCTTCCACTTTACTTTTGATTTCTTCTATATAAGGCTCTAGGCTCTTCATCATGTAACTTATAATGTTGTTTTCTCCTTCTTCTTCCATTCTGAGAAGTTCAGGTCTAGCTGTTGGAGAAGGGCTGGTTTCTGGTGATGGTGCATTGCTCCTTTTTTTTGTTGTTGTATGTACTTCTGCCTTGGCATCTGCTCATCTCCTTGTGGGTTCTTTTGGTCTTAAAGTGTACTTGGTCCAGACAGAGCTGACAGATTTAGGGAGCCTCTCTCTGGTCCAGATGAAAGCTCTGGGCCAGAAGGGAGCTCTGGTCCAGATGAGAGTGCTGGGGGGATAGGAGCTGGGGGCCTGGAATCTGAGTCTCAGGAATTCCCTGGGGTCTCCTTATCTTGTCCAGATTGGAGCTCCTTTTTCCAGATGGGAGTTCCAGGACAAGATGGAAGCTCTGGTCCAGATGGGAGTTCTGTGATGGATTGGAGCTGGGGCCTGCTCTCTAATTCTCAGGAAGTGGCTGGGGTCTTGGGCAAATGGGTGTGGGGGCAGTGTGTGGAGACTGCAGGGTCTGCCTGCAGTCTTTGAAAAGGGGAGCCTTCCTGCAGGGCCTTCCAAATGGCCAGAAACTGTGGCCAAATTCAGCAGATCCTCCCAGGATGGCTGGTGCCCAGGGGTGGTACCCAGGGGCAGTTGCCTCTCTCCTAAACATGTATTTTAACCAGACACATTCTTCTTTGTACAAGAATCTATCAGCTAGCCGGGAGGTAGTGGCACAAGCATTTAATCCCAGTATTGGAAGGCAGAGCCGGTGGATCTTTGTGAGTTCGATGCCAACCTGGTCTACAGAGTGAGTTCCAGAAAAGGTGCAAAGCTACACAGAGAAACACTGTCTCCAAAAAACAAACATAAAAGGAACCTATCAACTTGCACATTGAACAATATTTCTCCTTCATTACCATTTTAAAGTGATGTTTTAACATTGTGATCTTTCTTAAGCCAGATTCTCACTGTCTGCTTAATTAATTTCCCATCCACTGATCTTTCACTTCTTTGGCTATAAATTCCACAGAATCTATTACTGTACTCTATTTTAACCTCAGTCTCCCTACAAGAAGGCAATGTTCAATCTTCTTTTCCTATGATGATGGAATACTTTACTATGGGTAGTTTTAACAAGAGTATTAAATAACTTAAAAAATAACACTCAAATGCTCTATACATGAGACACATAGAACCACATGCACACAAAATCCATATGTTTATGTTTAAATGGGATACTTGATGATTAATTATGTGGCACTTAATCAGATATCACCTGTAACACTTTGTATCTAACTTATCTATTTAGACATATTTTGGTAAATATATATATATATATATATATATATATATATATATTATGGTAAAAATAAAAGCAAAAAGAAAAAATTTTCATGCCTGCTTAAAAATACAGTAAAACTTTTGTTTTGAATGCAGAAGGCATATTGACTGATGGAATAACTTCAATAACCACAGAAATAATGCTGTACTATTCATTTCCTTGTAAGAGCAAAACTCTTCAGGATGCCTTTGCAAAGTCCTATCTAAAGATAATAACCTTAAAAGAAAAGGTGTATTTTGTAAAATCCATATGATTACAAAGTCCTGACTCAAACAATGAAATAATCTGAAAACAGTAGAGAAAATGCACTCAAGGTCACACTCCTGAGATCACAGAAACTTCAACCACAGTTGTTGAATCTTTATTTGGTTTGGGGAAAGTTGCAAAATGGTAGGAAATTCTGTATCTGTGTTTTCGTCATCTTCCAGTAAAACCCAGGAAGTTCTGCAGCAAGGGATTATGATGTACATCCTGTGGACTCTGTATCAGACAGGAGCACAACACTGCAATTGGCTTTTAGGGAAATTGAAAGGGAAAGAATGTATTCATTGGCAATATTTGGTTTTCAACAGTAGTTATTGGCTAGGATACATTCTTGAATTTCTATGCTTCTAAATCCATGCATAGTGATGAAAGAGTCTAGGATTAAAATTCCAAAATAATTATAGCAATTAAAATATCAATCTATAATAAAGGATTCTTTCAAGAAGTGTTTGTCACTGATGGAGGAAAATATGGTATATAATATATAAAATGACAATTTTCAATGAAGATAATTATTTTGAAAATTTAATGTAAGTTTAAGTCCTTTATAACTTTCAACACATACTGGAAAACTAACACATGCTTCACACTTTAAAAATACTGCTTCACCGGGGTCGCAGTGGAGCATGTCTATAAACCCAGCAGTCAGGTGTCAGAGCCAGGCAGATCTAGGTGAGTCTGAGGCCAGCCTGGTCTACAGTGTAATATCGAGGACATGAGCAAACACTACACAGAGAAAATCCATCTTGAAAAACTGCTTTACGATTTAATTCTATCACAATTAAACATCCTACTTAGTACATGTAGAAAATAAAATGAATTCTATAGAGAAAAATAAAACAGCATGAATCCCTTTCTTAAATCTTAGGGATAGAGTCATAATTTCACTAAAGCAAAGAAACTTGTCTACTACTGAACTGTGTTTCCACATATATGTAAATTTTGATGTATACATGTCAATTCAAAGATCCAAATTATATGTTGTTAAGTTGTAACTTCATGAACTGAATAATTTAGGTAGTCTTTGTTATGGATTATTATTATTTTTTAGAAAAACTAGCCTGTAATAATCTACCCTTTCTACCCTCCACCTAAACTCTTTTGAGTGGGAGTTCACAGTGACAAGATGTGACTGTCAAGCTAAGTCCTACGGCAAAAACAAGTAGTAAATGCCTAGTTAAAATATTGCATTACACTTTATCTTCCTGTTCCAGGTTACAAAAGAAGATTCTCTCTTGCAAATAGCACTTGGCCAACAAATTTTCCAACTGTCTGACACTTTCAGAGTAAGATAACAATCCCAAGTCCCAATCTTGAGTCCTGAATCCTTCAGTGACAGGTAAACACTGTATGAAACATCTCTCTCTCTCTCTCTCTCTCTCTCTCTCTCTCTCTCTCTCTCTCTCTCTCTCTGTGTGTGTGTGTGTGTGTATGTGTGTGTGTGTGCATATGTGTGCATGTACATGAGAAATTCAGACATCAACATTGACTATGTCCTTCGATATTTTTCTAGCTTGTATTTGAGACTGTTTTATCTGAGCCTTAATATCTTGGTATCACTTATTAATATACACTAGCTGTCCACTGTGTCCCAAGTATCCCCATGTCTCTTTCTACAAAGTTCTGGGATGACAGACAAATATTCTTAGAAATACAAGCATACACCATTGTGCACAGCTCTATGCTGGGGATCAAGTTCATAAATTAATGCATTTATGGCAAGCACTTTACCCCCTAAGATATTCTTACCACTCCTAAAATACTTCTACATAGGAAAGCTAGTAAGTAATGTCATCACTCACAGTGCCATTAAATATAAAAATTTTACAATTTATCATTGAAAATACTTATTTTCTTAAATACCTTCTCTGATAGTGAACACAGAGGAATTGAGCATGTGCCTAACTGAAGCCTTCACACCTACTGTATAGTAATGATGGCACTGGAAGTTTTTCAGCATGCTTTGTGGTGAAAATTGAAATATAAGTACAGCTCTAAACTTTTTGGTCTGCGATGGAGATCTGCCCACATGGTACACTAGGACATGAGTGGCAGCAATATTGTGGAAGTAAACAAACAGTATTTGATTGGATTTAAGGCCTACTCCATGAGAAAGAACACATTTATAATGTTTCTTTTGTATCTAAGTACTTGGGACTAAGTATTCCATGGACCCAGGGGACAATCAGATATTGTCATTTTCTAAAAAATAGCAATATAATGATCCCCAATGACATTCTGTTTTACCCATGATCAATGTCTTGTTCATTCATCATCAGAGAAGCTACCATCTTCAGTAAATGGGAATAAATACTGAGACCCTCCACTGGACAATGTGTAGAGAAAGAGAGACCTTGGTTCATTTAGTCATAAAAGAGATGTCTGCATCTCAACTCTACCTTCAGTCCTCAGGAAACTGCAGAAGGGGAGGTACAAAGAATGTAAGTTCTCTTGGGGCTGGGAGGAATTTAACCAAGGAAAGAATGATTTTCAGACAAAAATGGGCTGACTGACCTATGAACTCAAAGAGTGACAGCATGCACAAAGTCTGCACAGATACAAGTCAATTGGGGTATCACAATGAGATGAGAAAGTGGACCTAATCTCTCATTTCTAACCAAGAACCTATCTCCAATTGACAACTGTTCCCAAGGAAACAATTAGTTTACTCCAGTGGAGCCTCACTGGACATATTAACCCCACTCAGGTGGAAGCCCCATGTCAAGTAGTAAACAGCTAACTCACATGGATTCAGTGCTATTTTGAAAGCATTTCTTTGACTCAAAATGTTCTGTCTGTGTTTGTTTTACTTTATTGGTAATTTGCTTATGTATTGTGATTTCCAAATTTTTGCTTTTGTTTTGGTTGTGGGTTTTTTTGTTTGTTTTCTGTTTGTTTGGTTTGGTTTTTTTTTGTTTGTTTTGTTGTTGTTGTTTTTGAGGCAGGGCTTTTCTGTGTAGCTTTGTGCCTTTCCTGGAACTCAATTTGTAGATCAGGCTTGCCTTGAACTCACAGAGATCCACCTGCCTCTGCCTCCTGAGTGCTGGGATTAAAGGGATGGGCCACCACTGCTCGGCTCCAAATTTGTGTTTTTATGGGTTTTGTGTGAGGGCAAGTTTTTATGTGTTTCTATGTGGTTCTCATGCTCTCTGTCTTGCTATCTCTCACTCTCTTTTGCTCTGTTTCTTGATTTTGTTCTATTATGATTAGTTTTTTTAGTTGACTTCTATGTTTTCTAAAAAGAGAAAATGTGAGGAGTTAGATGGTTGTGCTGGTAACAGGAATGCAGGACATGATCAGAATATATTGCCTGCAAAATCTATTTTGAAAATAAGTAATAATGAAATGATGTTTTCAGTTCATATATCTTAAGGCATCAAAATTCTATGCATTTATTTCCAGAGTGAGGCATTTTCATTGGTCCAAGGAAAACTTGTGGAAATCAATTCTTTCTGTCATGAGGCTTACTGGGATGGAACCGTGATTGTCAGCTTTGACTGGAAATCACTTTACCTATGGAGCCATCTTGTTTGTGCTACAAATTACTTTTTTTTTCACTTTATTCCTGGTGTTCGAGTTCATGAGCTCCAACATACTGGGCATGCATGCTATCATGTGCTACACCTACATACCTTAAGACCTTTGAAAAGAATGAAATTCATATGGCCTTGAACACAGGACTACTGGCATACTGGGCACACATGATAACTTTGGACTATATCCTCATGCTTTAATAATTTTGAAAATATAAATAATAATCTGGTTGGATTTTTACTGTCATTTTTACAAAAGCTAAATCTGAACTTTTTTCTATAAAAAAGGATCTCACATTAATTAAACATTTTTTGTTTCTTTGTATATTCATATCATCATTGCCTCTCAATTCTTTTGCTTATTTTTTAATACAGATTATGAAAATGCAGCCTAGGCTGGCTTCTAACTTGTATAGTCCACATTTTTTCTGTGAACCTGTCCTGTATTTCTGTTATGAAGAGTGGTTGGAAGTTCCCTCTTTCAAGGTAGTCTCAAAAGGAAGTGGCTGCCTCCACCTCAGGGAAATCTGATTGGAAAGGGACATGACCCCATGCAAAGTAAACTCTGTCTTTTTTGTTATTAAAGGACAGAAGAGATTATCACTTTAGGTGACAATAATGACAAGGAGTCCCATTTATTATTTTTTAAATTTTTCTGTTTATTTATTTAAACACTGGATTTCTCTGTGTAGCTTTGAAGCCTGTCCTGGAATTCTTGCTATAGACCATGTTCTCCTTGAACTCATAGAGATCCACCTTTCCCTGCCTTATGAGTGGCAGGATTAAAGGCATTAGGCACCACTTCCTAGTGAGAGTATGATTTATTCTTAGGAATGATCAGTTTAAAGGATGGGACAAAAGATGGATTACATATTGTTGAGGCAAATACAATAAATTGTAAAGACAGTCCAATAACAGTAACACATGCAAATATTAAAATGTCTGTAAATTAAATTTTCACTTGGGGTCTTTGACATTACACTACCTGCTATATTCAGGTTGAATTCTTGTTCAGAACCTACACATTTTAGTGTAAAGCTCCTAGTAGCTGCCCATGAGTAGATATGAGGCAAAGTCAGCAAAATGAAATGAGGAAGGTGCAAATATATGGAAAGTTATGTGACCCTAGAGGCAATAGGAAGGTTAAACTGAAAATATAAAACTTGTTGAAGTACATGATGATGATGATAAAGAAGATTTTGATGAGGTAGAATTTGAAGTAAAACAAAACCAAACAAAGCACAAAATACTGAAGCTGGGTGGTGTTGGCACCCAGCTTTAATCCCAGCACTTGGGAAGTAAAGGCAGGTGGGTCTCTGGATTTGAGGCCAGCTAGGTCTACAGAGTGAGTTTCAGGACAGCCAGGGCTACACAGTAATACCATGTCCCCAAAACACAAAATAAACAAAACAAAAAAATTAAACAAAAATAACTAATGAAATAATCTATAAAGGCTACTCCAACTTCCAACCAGGAAAGACTAAAAAAAAAAAAAAAATCAACATTATGATTGTTTCCTTATTTCTTTTTTCTTTTTTTCTTTTTTTTTTTTTTTTTTGAGCTGAGGAGCAAACCCAGGACCTTGTGCTTGCTATGCAAGTACTCTACCACTGAGCTAAATCCCCAATTCTTAATTCTTAAGAAATATTTTAGGAAAATGAAAAAAATGCCAAATGGCACAATTATGTGCTACTTTTGTTGACATTTAAGCCAATATGAAAGTAAGTATATACTAAAGTTGTTTTCTGCCAAAAATGGACAACATCTGCAGAACTTTTTTCTTTCTTTTTTTATAAGAAAAAAATTTCATTTATTTTATACACCAAATAATCCCCTCTCTCTTCCCCCCCACCCCCCTCCTCTCCTAACCCATCTTCCACTCACTCCCCTAAGAATGCAAGGCCTCTCATGTGGTGGCACATTCAGTAGAGGAAAGTTCAAGCCCTTCCCCCTTCCTCAAGCCTGGTCAAGGTGTCCAATCATGGGTAGTGGGCTCCACAAAGCCCACTCATACAACACAGATGGATTCTGATCCTTCCTTCAGGGGCCTCCCTAGCAGATCAAGCTACACAATTGTCCCACCATGTAAAGGGCCTAGTGGAGTCCCTGTAGGCTCCATAGCCATTGATTCAACTTTTATGAGTTTCCTCTAGTTTGGTTTGGTTGTCCCTGCATTTTTCTTCATCATGATCCTAATGCACTTGTTCATAGAAGCCCTCTTCTCTCTCTTTGACTGGGCTTCTGGAGCTCTGTATAGTGATTGGCTGTGGATCTCTGCATCTGCTTCCATCAGTCATTGCAAAAAAAATCTGATGACAGGGTATTCACCAGTCTGATCTCTGGGACAAGCCAGTTCAGTTCAGATACACTCTCCACTACTGCTAATAGTCCCGGCTGGGGACATACTTGGGGATTCCAGACAAATTCCCTAGCTCTGGGTTTTTCTCTATCCCTGTGATGTTTCTGTCTATCATGGTGTCTTGTTCATTGCATTAACCCTCCCTCCCTGTTCCATTTCAACCATCCCATTCCATTACGTTCTCATCCCCTATCTCCTACACTCCATTGTGCATCCCTTATCCCCAGTTTATTCATGGAAATCTCATTCATTTCCCCTTCCCAGGGTGGTCAATGGGTCCTTCTTGGAGTCTTCCCTGTTATTTAGCATCTCTTGAGATGTCTTTTGTTGCCTGATTACCCTCTGCATTATATCTAGTTTCCACTTATGAGTGGGTATGTACCATGTTTTTATTTCTGAGTCTGGGTTACCTTACTCAAAATTACATTTTCTGGTTCCATATTTTTGCCTTGAAATTTCATAATGTTATTTTTTTTCTCTGTTAGTAGTACTCCATCATGTATATGTACCACATTTTCTTAATCCATTCTTCAGTTGAGGTACATTTAGGTTGTTTCCAGGTTCTGGATATTGTAAATAATGCTGATATAAAGATAGTTGAGCATGTGTTTTTGTGGTATAATTAAGTACTCCTCGGGTATATGCCCAAGGGTGGTGTAGCTGGGTCTTGAAGTAGATTGATTCCCAATTTTCTGAGAAACCACCACTAACTTCCAAAGTGACTGTACCAGTATGCACTCCCAGCAACAGTGGAGGGGTGTTCCCCTTGCTCCACATCCTCTCTAACATAAGCTGCCTGTTATTTGATCTTAGCCATTCTGACAGGTTTGTGATAGTATCAGAGTCATTTTGATTTGCAACTTCTTGATAATTAATGATTCTGAGCAATTCCTTAAATGTCTTTCAGCCATTTTAAATTATTCCTTTGAGAATTCTCTATTTAACGCTATAGCCCATTTATTTTTTTTTAATTGGATTGTTTGTTACATTGATATTTAGGTTCTTGAATTTTTTTTATATATTTTGGATATCAGCCCTCTGTCAGTTGTGGAGTTGGTAAAAAACGTTTCCCATTCTGTAGGCTGTCATTGTGTCTTATTTATTGTGTCCTTTACCTTACAGAAGTGTGGGGCTTTTACCCACCAACCCCATAGCCCCCCAGAGTTTTCTTTAGTGTGAGCAGCAGGAAATATTAGATAGAAGGATTTATAGTGCAGAGATAAACCGATAGAAAATAAAAGATAGCCTCGAGAGGGCCTGGAACCTTTTCCAATGGGCCCTGACTGTCTCTGCCCCAGGGTATTTAAAGAGACACCAAGGGGGTGGAGCAAAAGACCTCCTCTCCCAGCACAGCCAAGTGCAGACCATTTCAGACACCTGCACTCAGGCCCATGGCCCTAATCATCCTCTATGCGGACTTGCTGGGTAATAACTCATTATTAATAGCTAAAAGCAATCTCCATAGCTGTTACACCTCCCATTATAGGAGTAGAGGATGATATAGATGGCATTTCTTTTTTGAATTAGGTCCAAGGTGACTACAGTAGTCTTTAGCTGCATCAAGCCCTCTCTAAACAAAAATCTTAGTGCAATGGCAAACTTAAAGAATCCCTTAACTTCATCATTACTATTAACAGGTTAACATAAATATTGATATACATAGTCACAATTCTCCCAATCTTACAACTCAAAGAAAACTCTTTACAGAACCATTTGAATTAACACAAATGGTGCTATATATAGCTAACAATTTTCTCAGTCTTACAACTTTACTGTTAATACAATCATTTTACTTTCTTGCTAACAGAATATAGGGAAAACTTCTCATGTATTCACATCAAACTTAAACATTTCCTTAACTCCACAAAACCAGGGTGCATTAATACCAATAGGTTAAACACAATTCTACAAACATAATTCAAACTTAATTCACTCATAACTGCTTTTCTTTATAATTTTTTAAACAAAATCTCAAACCTGGTTAGAAAAAACCCAAACTTCTACAATTCCTACAAACCCATATTGAAAAGCAATATTCTCAATCTAACCATTAACTTTGAAAACTTTTAGCAAAACATCCAAAAGCAAACATCCAAAAGCAGTTTCTCTCTCTCTCTCTCTCTCTCTCTCTCTCTCTCTCTCTCTCTCTCTCTCTCTCTCTTTGGTTTTTTGAAACAGGGTTTCCCGTGTAGCTTTGTGCCTTTCCTGGAACTCACTTGGTAGACCATGCTGGCCTCCAACTCATACAGATCCACCTGCCTCTGTCTCCTGAGTGCTGGGTTTAAAGGTGTGTGCCACCACTGCCTGGCTCAAAAGCAATTTCTTAATAAAACTTTACACTTTAAAAGTAGTCTCTTAATATACCCCATTTGCATTTCTTACTAACAAAATATGACATTAATCCACTCAAACAAAGTATTTTTTAAATTAAATACACTGAGGAATATTAATTTTTCCTTTTCTTTTTAACTTTTTAAGCAAAAGTATCAAGCCTAGTTAGAAAACCCAAACTTTTCCATTTAAACAGTTACATTTGTAACACAAAACCAATTCCATGAAGTAATTCAATTTTACATAAACAGTTCCATAAAACAATTCATGAATCACCAGTTAATAAAGCATATATGCATACCAAAATTGCATCTTAACTCTAGGTAGAAACAATATATTTCTTCATTTAAACAGTTCCATTTTTAACACAAATAACTCTAGAAAACAGTTCCTAGGTCATTACTATAAGTAAACTCAATTTTCCCATTGCAATGAAATCACTATTGTTAATTTCATTTCTTAAGTCCCAAAATTCAAATTCTTGTATGAGCCTTCCAAATATGAAGAAATCCATAAGAAATTTTTTGTAGTTTTATCTCATTATTTTAAGTTCAAAAAATTCAAAAAGTAAATTCTGGTATCAGGCTTTCACTTCCAAATATGAAGAGACATTTTACAACCAAAACTTTTGGCAGTTAAGAATTTTAGTTCAAACAAGCGTCTCTGCAACTTTTGTTATCACAGAGACCTTTTTAGGTACAGTAGTATTCTAAACTGCACCGTCTTTGATTAGCTCAGGTTTTTCTGTTTTGTGTTGATTTTCCATGGATCTCAGCTGTGGATGCCTTGTTACGCTGGTTCTGGCATCCGCCATTCTTAGCTTCTCAGTGGCTTCTGGAGCTTTTGAAACCATTCAGACTGCCCACTTTGCAGTCTACTAAGACACTACCTTCTGTGTCTCAGGTTCTTTCATCATATACATTAAGCATAGATTCACACTCCAGTATTTACACTTTTTCACAAACTCACACATATATATAACATGTGCTTAAGCATAAACTCACACTCAACATTTGTACATTTTTACAAACTCACATATAACATATTAACATCTACTTATTTATACTCTTTAAGGAAACTATAGAACTACTTTAGCAAATATATTTTTTATTACTTCTTATATTCCATTCCATCTTATTCGTATTTAACTTACATTTACAACTAGCAGCTTTACTTCTTAATGTTAGAGTCGGCGCTGAAACCAGAAGCTTCACTCTGGTATCGGGTCACACAGAAACAGTTTATTGTACGTGTGCACACGGGTCAACAGTCAAGCTTGGGACTGAAGACCCCGATGCTCAAGCTCGCAGGCTTGTTATAGGGCAGTTTCACATGGGTGGGGGAGTGGGGTCGTTTGGAGTTCAGCCGTCCAGCTGGATCTTGTGGCTTTTAGGTGGTTTTGCAAGGTGGTTCTGCCACAAGCAGCTTATTTTTGCAAGAGCTGCGGGCTAGCTTTACAACGTGGAAGCCTTCTGTAAGAGCTAAGCAGAAATATTTTTCCACTAAGCAGAAATACATTTCTCTACTGGGATAGAACCTAAAATGGAGTCCTTCATTCCCTCCTCTTCTTGTATTGACCTTTAATCCTAAAGGTCGTTCTCTGGTATAGGCTGATATCTTTGTCTCAGGACCATCATTTTAACCCTGTCTACTTGGGACCGAACAAAGCCTGAAATCTGATTCAGGACACATGGTCCAATCTTTAGTACTAGGAGCAGGACAATCAGGGGCCTCATGAGGCCTGAGAGCAGGGTGGTCATCCAGGGTGATTTTTCATACCATTCCTCAAACCAGCTCTGGGAGCCTCGTAGGGACCTTTCCCTTGCATCCAGTCTCTCTCTGAGTTTTGTCATGGATTCCCTTACCACCCTGTGCGGTCAGTATAGAAACAACATTTTCTTTTAGGGCGGCGCAAAGTCCTCCTTCTTTTAAAAATAGTAAGTCTAGGCCGTGTCTGTTCTGCAAGACTGCCTCTGACAGGGAGGTTAAGGACCTTTCCAGAGCAGTTATGGATGTTTCTATTGCCCTTAGATCTTGCTGTATTGTGGCTTCTAAAATCCCTAGCTGTCTAGGGCCCTCAATCAAAGCTGTAGTTCCAGTCCCAACCCCCGCCAATATACCTGCTCCTAATACAACAGCCAGGGTGACACTGACATGTTCTCGTGTGAACTGAGTTCTGCCCAGAAAATGTCCTTCAAATTCTTCTGTTGAATAATAAACTAACCTTTGGTAAATCAGGACTAACACACAAAAATCCTTAGATTGGCTAAAGCTAGCAATTGAGACACACGGTGTGATCCCAGTATTGCATGCCCAGTATAAACCTGATGAGGGGACTATGTACTGAGATGTGTCAGAAGAGGACACACTCACTGTACGTGCACAGAGCTTGCTTCCCAGCACTTGGGAGTGTCCTAGGCATGTTCCTAAACCAGTCACCTCAGGTAAGGTTAGCATATGCTTTGTTCTCCAGTCACAGGTGTTGGAGGTGTTATAGGTGAAACTCCCATTAACAGCTATCCCTTCATAGTATGGGGGACTTGCTTGGAGGCAAATCCAGCAGGATTCAGTAAGGTTGGGCTGAGTAGAGTTGAGGGCTTGGTATCCCCCTTCAATTAGGTCTATCAACCATTTTCCTGACCCTGGTAGAGTGGGATTCATGACAGCTGGTGTGGTAAGCGGGGGGCGTGGAGGGGTTCTGACGGGTTGAGTTAGGTGGGGGTATTTGCCTCGGGGGTACCCGTTTATTATTATTTTTTTAGGAGGAGGAGCTTTCTGGTCCTGTAATACTTTATTAGGGCCTGTCGGCTGAGGGTTGGCATTTATTATTAACTTGATTTTGAATAGGACTCCTGGATCATAGGCCGTCTGGTGATATACCCTCAGGCCCCACAGTCTACCTTTTATCCAATCTCTTGATGCTTTTCCTGCCCAGGTGAAAGTGATGTTCAAGGGGTTGCAGGTAAACTCTGTACAAGGTCCTGACCCGTACCATAGGGTTGTGACTGTCCTAGGTGTGCTTTGGCAGTAATCTTGAGAGAGTGGGGGTTCATTCCCACCTGTCTCCTTCTTTACCTGTATCAGATCCCAGGATGAGCTCGGCTTCCACCAAGCGTCCCCCATAGTTTCACATCCCCATGACTTACAATAATAACTTTCATGCTGCCCACAAGTGCACGCTTGCGACCTGCTTCTCCCGTCCCTAGAACACACATAAAATGTTCTCTTTCTTAGGGCCGCTCGGGCCCTCGGGTCTTGGCACCCTGCCTGGTAACACGAACATGGGCAGCATCCACTTTGGGTGCACACTTCTGGTTCACCTGGGTTGGCCGGGTCAGTGGTTGGGATGTCAAAATCTTGTGCTCCAGCCAGCATGTGGCACAGGTCGGGTTCCAGAGTAGGCCACCAAGTCCAAAGGGGGTGCCTACCGGTTTTCTCCCAAACCACATCCCCTGCCCCCGACAGTACTTGCCATGTTTGGCTCACAGGTTGGTGCGGATTAGTTCGGCTGATTTCCACGTCGGATCCGAAGCATGAGGGAATTGTCAGTCCATTCCACAGTCCAGTCCAAATCCACATCCAGAGCAGGAGCGGGCTTAAGGTGGGAGCCATGGATCCACACAGCAACTCCGTCAACTTTAACTGCTGTCGGGGTGGTCAACAGGACTTGATAGGGACCCTTCCACCGAGGTTCTAGGGTCTGATGCTGGTGCCAGCGGACGTACATAAAGTCCCCTACATGGAACCACTGGGCAGGACTATCTCCACTGGGCTGGTACACAGCAGACAACTGTTTCCACAGGGTGTGCTGGACCACTGCCAAGGCTCGCAGTCTGTCAGATAGGAAGGAAGGCATGATTTCCCCTTTCTGGAAGGCTAGGTCCTTAACTGGGGGAGCACAACCAAAGAGTAGTTCAAAAGGGGTAAAGCCATTAAGGGAAGGGGTATTCCTAGCCCTAAAGAGGGCATACGGTAGGAGCATCATCCAATCTCTAGAGCCAGTCTCCATGGTCAATTTGGTTAAGGTCTCCTTAATGGTTCTGTTCGTTCTTTCTACCTGTCCTGAGCTCTGGAGTCTGTATGCACAATGCAGCTTCCAATCAATCCCCAGTACCTTGGCCAGTCCCTGACTTACCTGGGCCACGAACACTGGGCCATTATCTGACCCAATTACCTGAGGCAGTCCAAATCTTGGGAAGATTTCTTCCAGGATTTTCTTAGCGACTATTGCTGCAGTCTCCTTTTTGGTGGTGTAGGCTTCTACCCATCCTGTAAAGGTGTCTACAAACACTAGTAAATACCTTAGGCCATATTTAGCTGGCTGTATTTCAGTGAAATCTAATTCCCAATGTTGGCCAGGCCGACTTCCTCGTAGCCTCTTTCCAGGAGCCAACCGACCAGGGTATGCATTAACCTGTTGGCAGGCTTGGCAGTCCGCTACCACTTTCTCTGCCATCTGCTTCCTTTCAGACGGGGAGTGGATTTTATTTTCTTCAGTGAGTTGAACTAACTTTCGGCTACCCAGATGGGTCAGCTTGTGGATTCGTTCCAGTGTGTCCTTTAGGGATTCAAGGGACAGGGGTTCTTCAGAGACTGGGATTTCAGGGGGTGATAGGTGGACTGTCAGGTGCCTGGTGCCCCGGAGAGCTGCTTCCCTTGCTTCCTGGTCAGCCCTCCGGTTTCCGACCGTGATTGGGGAGTCACCTTTCTGGTGCCCTGGGCAGTGCATGATGGCTAGTGCACGAGGCAGCATGACGCTGTCTAATAGTGCCTCGATTTCTTTTTTATTTTTAATTTCTTTTCTGGCTGAAGTTAACAGTCCCCTCTCCCTGTATATGGCCCCATGCACATGTGCAGTTGCAAATGCATACCGGCTGTCTGTCTCTCGCTTATAATAGACTTTTTCTGCCTCTTTAACCAGGTCCCTCAGGCTCAGCCCTTGTAATCCATCTAATCTTTGCAACTTCCACCATATATCTGTGGCAGACTGCCCTATAAAGGCCATGCTCACTGCTCCCCTCAATTCCTCTGACTGTGGGTCAAAGGGTGTATACCTTCTATATGCTTCCAGGAGTCTCTCAAGAAAGGCAGAAGGGGTCTCTTCAGACCCTTGAAGAACCTTGCCTACCTTAGCCAAATTAGTGGGCCTTCTGGCCGCTGCACAGAGACCTGCCATTAGAGTCTGGCGATAGAGGGACAGATGCTCCCTACCTTCCCGAGTGTTCAGATCCCATGTTGGGCGCTGCAGGGGAAAGAGCTCATCAATGAGATTAGGGAGCTGAGTTGGCCGCCCTTCTGGTCCAGGGACCAACT
Source organism: Onychomys torridus (assembly GCF_903995425.1). NCBI lineage: Eukaryota > Metazoa > Chordata > Mammalia > Rodentia > Cricetidae > Onychomys > Onychomys torridus. Next base: position 47,092 of record NW_023411978.1, read on the forward strand.
TCCTAGCTTCCAGGAGGATGCGTTCCCTTTCTTCTGTGGTGAAAAGGACCCCCAGAAGTTGCTGGCAATCATCCCACGTAGGCTGGTGGGAAAACATGATGGACTCTAGGAGTCCAGTTAGGCGGGAGGGGTCTTCAGAAAAGGGTGGGTTATTATTCTTCCAGTTATATAAATCTGAGGAAGAAAATGGCCAGTATTGGAGGGCAGGCATGTCTCCTCCAGCCCCATCATCAATAGTTCCCCCAATGGGGCATAGGGGCAATGTGACTGCTGGTGGGGCCTCATCATGAGGGTGTGCCCTTCTCTGGCGGGTGCCCTGTGCAGGCCCGAAGGGGAGACCAGTCCGGTCTGGATCCTGCCCCCACTGGCAGCGATGGCGGTCTGTAAGGTGGCGGCGGCGAATCTAGGTCAAGAGAAATGAGATCAGCCTGAGATTCTGGCAGGGGTGCAGGTGTCAGGATCAATGGGGGAGGGGAAGATTTAGGCAAATCAGAGGTTTTGGTTAGAAGGAGAAAGGTATGATCAGTAGGTGGTGCAGACGGGCCGACCTGAAACTACCGGACCCACTTAGGCTGGTCCACCACTAAGTATTCCCAAACCCAGATGTAGGCTTGTTGGTTCGGATGCCCATGTGAACCTGGAATGAAGATTTTTTGTTTAACTGCCCTAATAAGGTTCAGATCAAAAGCGACATCAGTGGGCAACCACATGCCGAAGGTGGGCCATTCAGATGAGCAGAAAGTCTGCCACTTTCCCTTCTTCACTCGAACTGCCAGGTTCGATGCACAAGCCAACACTTCTGACCAATGAGAGAGAGTGAGAGAGAGTGGTGTAGAGGCAGTTTGTCCCATACCGAACAGATAAAATAAGACACTGAAGGACACAAATGAAATCACAACACACAGAGACAGGACAAGCTGGCAAAATGGTATAGAAAACGAAACCAAAAGATTATCTAGTGGCCCGGGCCTTCTAAAAAATCTCCTAGGCAAGAGGGTGTCCAAAGGGGTCCCTCTTACAGGATCCCCACACTCTAGAGCATCCTCCAGAGTTGCAGCCTGTGGGTTCAGGACATGTCTGTCCCCCACCATCCAGGAGTCCTCACGGGCAGCCTGGACAGCTGCTCACCCTCCCAAGCCGACTCACCACCAGACGTGAAGAATATCTCGGTGGAAACTCCAAATGTTAGAGTCTTTGCTGAAACCAGAAGCTTCACTCCGATATCAGGTCACACAGAAACAGCTTATTGTACGCATGCACACGGGTCAACAGTCAAGCCTGGGACTGAAGACCCTGAAGCTCAAGCTCACAGGCTTGTTATAGGGCAGTTTCACATGGGTGGGGGAGTGGGGTCGCTCAGAGTTCAGCCGTCCGGCTGGATCTTGTGGCTTTTAGGTGGTTTTGCAAGGTGGTTCTGCCACAAGCAGCTTATTTTTGCAAGAGCTGCAGGCTAGCTTTACAATGTGGAAGCCTTCTGTAAGAGCTAAGCAGAAATATTTTTCCACTAAGCAGAAATACATTTCTCTACTGGGATAGAGCCTAAAATGGAGTCCTTCATTACAAGTTTATCTTCTTACAAGCATGTCTTAATATTACCTTAGGTACTTCTTGCAAGCTTATATTCTTAAAGGAACTCTATGGATCTATTTTACAAACTTATATAGGGCTACCATTAGCATATATTTAATTTAGCAAACACTTAAAGATTTCTTAACACAGAGTTCTAACAAGCAGAATAATGTCTACAAACCCACATCTTTTCATTTTTTTCTACTTCTTACTCTTAATTATTATCACTATCTCTATTAGAAAGATTCTCTTAACTAGACAGGAAATACGTACATCATTTCTAAAGTTTAGAGTTTATAGTCAGCTTTGCTTTATAATGCTGGGATTAAGTGAGTGTTGTCATTATAGTGTTGTGATACTTGTTGCTAAGGGACTGTAACATTCTCAGGATGAAGCCACACCCCAAAGTAGTGAGTTTTCTCAGCCTTTCTGGAACTGGCAGAGATGCAGTTCCAGCAGCAAACAGTTTTTAACTAGAGGCTGTCCCTTTACCCAAATTCATAATAGCTCCCTTAAGTGCTTCAATTCAGACAAACATATATACTGCAGCAGTCCTTTTGGTTTGTTCTACCAAAAACTTCACTTCACCCTGAGGGTGAAATTACCGTATTTAGCTGCTGTAAAGCTCTTTGCAAAATACTGCACAGCTATTAGATGATGCAAAGCATTTTTCTAAAGGAGCTAGTAAAGCCAAAAGTGGCACAGCTCTGAACTCTATTTCCCTTACTGTTTGCATTAACACATGACAAAACCTCAGAAACACTTTCATTCTGGTTCCTTCATAGGAAAGTCATTGGAGCTGGCTTTTCTTTGTTCCATGCTCCTTACCAAATGCTCTGGTAACCACTTAGCTTCATTCTCCTCTTGTGAAAAAACACAAACATGTCCTTGACACCATATTAAAACAGGATCAGGACCCTTCCATAATCCCGAGCAGGGATCTTTCCATTTCACTTGAGCAAAAGTCGCTTGGGTACCACTGTGCCAAAATCTATCTGTGGCAGACTGCTCACTGACATCCATATTTAAAAAGTTCAGAACAAAAATAGCATGGTTTATTTTTTGAAGTTGTATTTTAAGACTGCTATGATCCCTTTCTACAATGCCTTGTCCCTAAAAATTATAAGCAATACCTGTTTTATGTATGATTTCCCATTGGGTACAAAATTGTTGAAATGCCTTACTACTATATTCAGAACCATTATCAGTTTTAATTATTTTTGGTATACCCATATACGAAAACACTTCAAGCAGTGCACAATTACATGTTTTGTAGTTTCCCAAGGTTGTGCGCTAGCCATTAAAAATCCTGAATAACTGCCAATGGTCACATGTACATATTGTAATTTACCAAATTCTGCAATATGCATAACATCCATTTGCCATAGATGATTAGGAAGAAGACCTCAAGGGTTTTCCCCTAAGTGAGGGACAGGAAAATATTTTGGACCTATCTCACATCGTTTAACTATATGATGAGCTGCTACTTTGGTAAGATTGAATTGCTTTCTTATATTTTTATTTGTGAGCCTAGCCTTTAACAGCTGAGCTATCCCTCCAGCCCTGAATTGCTTTCTTAAGCTTTTGCTGTTTTGATGATGAGCATGTGACTGTTGAGCCATTTCCACTTGGGATAATGTTACTATCTTTGTTAACTTATCAGCTAAATGACCAGGAATAATTGGAGTGAGCTCTAATAAGGTTCACAAAGAATGTCAGCTTTCTTTTGTGAATAGCGCCTTGAATTTGTTGAGACACCTTGACTTGATTATTGTTCCAATATTTTCACCAAAACTGTTACTATTCAAAGGAGTCAAGAATAGATATTCTTTCATGAAACATATCCTTCATTAGCTTGCTCTGAGAAAAAGCATTTTCAGAATTTAATATTTTCATTTCATTAGCTTTAACTCCTGATATTATTAGCAGCTGTAATATTTAGCATTAATTTCTTATAAGGAACTTTCAGGTGAAGCAACTCTTTTGTAAGACAGGTAGATTTGCTGAAGTTTATTTCTAGTCTATAAAGCAGTCATTTCTTTTTTGAATGCCTGTTTCCTTTGGCTCCCTTATTAGATTTGCAAAGGAATCACTCATTGCAGGCTGTTTGTTCAAGAGGTAAAGAACTTTAAGTTTCACCATATCTAAGACAACGTTCAGTGTATAAACTGCTTTCCCTTGTTTTAAGGATTTTAAAGTGGCTCATTTGTTCTTATAGTTTACTTCTGATCTGAGTTCTCAAGAGGCAAGATTAAGCTGTCTAGCATTGCTTTGAGAAGAAACTTCATTCTGAGCTGAAAAGTTTTTGGACAGTATTAGCATCTTTAGCTGAAATACATTTCCCATAATGTATTTTTCTTCAACAGCTCACTCTTAAGAGCTAACTTATGGACTCCACTTTCCATAACTCTTTTTGGGTCCAGGAGTCAACTGGTTCTCTTTTACTGAGCTTGCTTACAAATTCTTGTCTGGGAGGTTTGAACCAAGTTTTTTGCTTTTGCAATGGAAGATTTGAACAATCATTTTACTTTTTCAGCTATGGAACATTGGGAGATTTCTATTCTCTCCTGAACTGACTTTAACTGGTGTCTCTCCTTATTTGACACAGGCCCTGGAATCAGAACTGCACCTGCCTTATTAGCATGCATTGAGGTGGGCAATTTCTGATAGCAAGTTTCCTCGGGGCTTATGTTTGCCTCAGCCAGTCAGTGAAAAATGTTTACAACAGAGCTTTTCCATAGCTCCATCAGAGAGATTTTCTCCCACTGATTTTATTCTCATTTTGCTTGTTCCTTTCCCCTCAGATGCAGAGCTTCAGATATCTCAGACTGCTCTGTTCATCTACTAGCTGCCTTTGGAGGTAGGGGCTTTCTTCCCCCCAAATCTGCCTCAAATCTTAGCAGCTTTCAAAGGTCAAGCATTTTCTGGGGAGGAATCTGTCCCTTCTCTGTTTCTTCAGAATCTTTCTCTCAGACCATTCCCAGTTTGGTCTCAATTTATCCTTTCTATCCCAGAAACATTTCCCAATGCCACAGTAACACCTTTTTTTTTTGTTTCTGAAGGTAGGGGCTTTAGTCCATTTCTGTTTTGGGGGGTCTGTATGGTTTGAGTACAGACTGAAATTCTAACAAGGGAGGTTTTAGTCATTTCTAAACTCCCATTAGGACACGTGTTTTGCCTCATCAGGCCTTCACCTGGCCCAGTCCCCCAGTGGGTTGTGTTTGTCTGGGTGCTCAAGGACAGAGCTTATGCCAGAGGCAGTTACCCCTCAGGGCTACACTCCTTCATCTCACTGGGAGTCAGTTGAAACAAAGCTTTTCTCAAAGAGATGCTTTCTCTGACAGCAAAGAAAGGTTTACTCCTGGATAGTTCTGTTCTGCCCTGGCTGGGCTCTTTCCCCAGACAGCGTTCTGACTGGGCAGACTAACTGCAGACACAGTTCAGCTTTACTGCTTTCCCAGAAAGGTCCTTTCTCTGGTAGGAAAGCTTTTCTCAGATCTCTTTTTGCTGCTATGCATCTATCAACCCAGGACTTGTAGGAAAGCTGATAATTGTGCCATACCCACCAGCTTTAGCTTTGTTTGTTCATTAGCAATCTTCCTCTGGAGCCTGCACCTTCCTGCCTCAGCTCTATGCTCCAGGCACTTTGCAACTGCAGGAACCCTGGTATCCCCAAAATGCACTCCAACTCAGAGACACTGGCCAGTCGCCTCTAGGTTTTTGGTGAGAAGCACCTTCTGAAATGCTCATTCAGAAACAAAACCCTTGATATGCCTCAAGCTCCACTGTAACTGAAAAGCTTGGTGTTTTGGCTTTTTTCAGGTAAGGTTTTCTGCCTTTTGGGCACTGTAGCTTTTCACTCACACTCTCCCAGCATTTTCCTCAGGGGACTTTGACCCACTGTCTTTTACTAGCTTGAAGAGACAGAGCTTAGTAGAGGTCTTTAGGAACTCCATCACTGCCTTCTGCATTGCAGTGAGGACTTTTAAAGCTTGTTAAAGCTTGAAAGAGAACTTGGAAAGGTTTTGCTGTCTTAAGAGGTTTGTTGTTTTCCCTTAAAGTTAATCACAGGTGGTCCCCATACTAATATCTTCAGGTGATTCTAATTTGCCCTTGAGAAAGTTAAAGGCTTTAATTTTTAAGTTTAAGAGAGAAAGATTAAGGCTTTTTAAAGAGAGATTATTCCCCCAGAGTTTAAGAAAAGCTTTTTAGTTTGAGAAGGATATTTTTTCACCAGAAGAGAAAGTTGTTCCCAACTTTAAATTTTGGCTTTTTACACCCGTGTTTTTGTCTCAGGGAGAAATCACTTTCTCCTGCAGCCTGGACTTAACATTTCAGCTGTCCCTAGGCCAAAACCTTCCATAGGAAAGTTTTTCTTCCCTGTAAGCTCAAAGAAGAGCTTTTATATTACATGTAAAGCTTAAAGATTTTTCCCCAGTTTGCATTTGTAGCCCCCAAAGAAGAAAATCAGAGTTTCTCTGTCTAGTTGCTTTTAGTTATCTTAAATTTTTCTACATGATCTTACATTTCTAAGTGTTTCCTACACTATATTACTATGCTATACCATATACTTATTTTTCACAGATAGAAATTGAGAATGGGATAGAACATAAAAAAATTTGACAGAAGAGAACTTTGTGCTGCAGCATTGGATATATCCTTCCAGTCCATTTTTCTTTTCTCTGAAGGATAAAACCCCTGCATATATATTATATATACATACATATATGTGTGTGTGTATATATACATATATGTATGTATATATGTGTGTATATGTATACATGTATGTATGTATTTATACATATATGTGGGTGTATATGTATATGTATGTATGTATGCATATATATGTATATGTATTTATGTATGCATATATATGTATATGTATGTATACACACACACACACACACACACACATATATATATATTCCCATAACACTGGCATGCCACTTTCCACTGGCAGGGCTGACTCATACTTTCACCAAAAACTCGGTAATAAAACTATTTGTTTTGCTTTGTCTTTAGTCCCTATCACTTTGTCTTTAGTCCCTGCTCATTTGTCTTTAGTCCCCCTTTTTTTTCTTTCCCCCTTTTTTCCCTTTAGTCCCCCCCCTCTTTTTGTCTTTAGTCCCTGTTCATGGCACCATACTGTGGGGCATTTACCCACCAACCCACAGCTCCCCAGAGTATTATTGAATGTGAGCAGCAGGAAATATTAGATAGAAGGATTTATAGTGTAGAGATAAACAGATAGAAAATAAAGGATAGCCTCGAGAGGGCCTGGAACCTATTCCAACAGGCCCTGACTGTCTCTGCCCCAGGGTATTTATAGAGATGCCAAGGAGATGGAGCAAAAGACCTCCTCTCCCAGCGCAGCCAAGTGCAGACCATTTCAGACACCTGCACTCAGGCCCATGGCCCTAATCATCCTCTATGCGGACCTGCTAGGTAAAGCCACGAGGAACCCAAAAACGGGATCCCACACAGAAGCCTCTCAGTTTCAGGAGGTCCCAATTATTAATTGTTTTTCTCAGATCAGTGTCTATGGTGTTATATTTAGGAAGAAGTCTCCTGTGCTAAAGATTTCAAGATTATATCCTACTGTCTCTTCTTTCATGTTCAGTGAAACTGGTTCTATATTGAGGTCTTTGATCCTTTGGAATTGAATTTTGTAAATGGCATTATATATGGATCTATTAGCAATCTTCTACATGTTAATGTCCAGCTATAATATCACCATTTGTTGAGGATGCTTTCTTTTCCCATTGTGTAATTTTAGCTTCTTTGTAAAAAATCTGTGTTCATGGGGTGTGTGTAAATGTCAGGGTCTTTATTTAATTTCATTTGTCCACATGCTTGTTTTTATGTCAATATGAAGCCATTTTTTATTACTGTAGCTCTATAATAGTGCCTCTAGAGGTGGTTCTGTTGTACAGGATTCTTTTAGGTATTTTTTAGCCTGATTTTTTTTTTGTTTTTCCAAGTGAAGCTGATTATTGTTCTTTCCAGGTCTGTGAAGAATGGTGTTGGGATTTTTATGGGGATTGCACTGAATCTGAGGATTGCTTTTGGTAAGATTGCCATTTTTACTATGTTAATCTTTCCTATCCATGAGGATGGGAGATCTTTCCATTTTCTGATATTTTCTTCTTCTATTTCTTTCTTTAGAGATACTTAAAGTTATCATTATACAGGTCTTTAACTTGTAGAGTTAGAGTTACCCAATGTATTTTATGTTATTTGTAGCTATTTTAAAGAGTAACATTTCTCTGATTTCCTAATTTTTTGGGGGGGGGATTTCAAAACAAGATTTCTCTGTGTAATTTTGAAGCCTGTCTTTTATCTTTCTCTCTAGTGCTAGCTGGGCTTGAACTCACAGATATCCACCTGATTTTGCCTCCTGAGTGCTGGGATTAAAGGCATATGCTACCAATGCTCTGCTTCCCTAATTTCTTCCTCAGCCTGTTGATCATCTGTACAAAGCAGGGCTAATAATCTTTTTGAGTTAATCTTGTGTCCTCCTGAATTGCTGATGATATTTATCAGCTGTAGAAGTTCCCTAGTAGAATTAGTGGGGTCATGTATTTATACTAACATATAATCTGCAAATAGAGAAAGTTTGACTACTTCCTTTCTAATTTGTATCCCCTTGATCTCCTTTTACTGTCCTATTGCTCAAGCTAGAACTACAACTACTATTTTCAATAAATTTGGTAGTGGACCACCATTCCTTGTTCTTAATTTGAATGTAATCACTTTGAATTTCTCTCCATTTAATTTGATGTTGGTTGTTTGTTTGCTGTAAATTACCTTTATTAAATTTAGATATGTTCCCTTTATTCCTGATTCTCTAGACCTTTATTATGGAGTGTTGGCTTATGTCAAAGGCCTTTTCAGCATTTAATGGAACAATCATAAGATTTTTTTTCAGATTATTTATATGGTGTATTACATTGACAGACTTTTATTGGTGAAATTATTAAGGCCACTCCAGGTAGTTAAAAGGGAGGTTTATTTTGTGGTGTAACTTACAAGTGAAGGGATAGGTAACAGGCTCTGTGATAGGTGTGATGCAGTCTGGAGATATTTTCTGAAAAAATCTGCTTGGTCTACCTTTGGCATCCAGGGTCCAGGAACCAAGAGACCGGGCACATCTGGATCTCAGGTCTTCAGGGTCCTCTCTCAGCCCCACCTAGTAGACATGTCAGCTATCGAAGCCTCAGTGGGGATTAGAACTCCCAGATCAAAGCTGGAGTGGCTACCCACTACAGACTTCCATATTTTGAATGATCCTTGCATCTCTGAAATGAAGCCTACTTGATCATGGTGGATAATGTTTTTGATGTGTTCTTAGAGTTGGCTTGCCAATATTTTATTGAGTATTTTTGCATCAATGTTCATGAAGGAGATTGTTCAGGCTCCCCTACCAACTCCGCACCCATAGGAACCTGGAGACTACAAAATGCAAGCTCTAAGCCAATACCTATCTGCTGCAACCCTAGTAACTTTCTGAGACAAAGAATCAAGCAGCTCACATTGGCAAAGTGTGGTTTCCTGAGTAATAAAATCTGCCAGCTCTCACTGGACCAAGAAATGCTTCTGGACACACAGAATTCACCAGCTCTGATTGGACCAAGAGCCCTAATAAAACCAAGAGCGACTCCCTGAGTCACAGAATCAGCTAGCTTTGATTGAGTCAAGTGTAGCTCCTTCAGATTAAGAATCTGCCAGCTCAAAATAGACCAAGAACTAAGATTTGACCCAAAGGTGCCCCCTGAGACAAAAACAAAACAAGCAAATAGTGGAATGATAGCAGCTCATGCAGACACAAGCACCTCTTATATATATATTAGAGGAAGATATGGGCAGACATCAATGCAAAAATACATACAGCAACATAAACAGCAATATGTTGTCACCAGAACCTAGCCCTCCTTCAGCAGTAAGATCTGAACATTACTATGTAGAAGCGGGGGGGGGGGGGGGGGGACACATGACTTTAAAAATAGCTTCATGAAGTTGTAAGAGGCCTTTGAAGAAAATTTTTTTACAAACCCCTTAAAGAAATTGAGGAAAACACAAACAAAAATGGGAAGAAATCAATAAAGAAACTGTGGAAAAGACAAATAAAAAATGGAAGAAATCAATAAATCCCTTACAGAAAACCATGAAAAACAAATTAAATATGTGAAGGACACAGTTCAAGATCTGAAAATTGAAATAGAAACAATGAAGAAGACACAAATAGAGGAAATGCTGGAAATAGAAAATATGAGTAAACAAACAGGAGACACAGACACAAGCATAAGCAATAAACTAGAAGATAAGGAAGATAGACTCTCTGGTGTAGAGGATACTATAGAGGAAAAAGATTCATCAGTCAAAAAATTACCAAAGTGAAGAAAGGTGTAGTACAAAATGTCCAAGAAATCTACAACACCATGAAAAGGCCAAACCTAAGTATAATAAGGATAGAACAAGGAGAAGAATACCAACTCAAAGGCACAGAATAAATATTCAACAAGATCATAGAATAAATCTGTCCCAACTTAAAGAAGGAAATACCTATGAAGATACAAGAAGCTTATAGACTACCAAACAGATTAGACCCCCAAAAAAGTCTTTTCATCATATAATTATTAAACCACTAAACATACAGAATAAAGAAAGAATATTGACAGCAGCTAAGGAAAAAGGTCAAGTGACCTATAAAGGTAGACCCATCAGAATAACACCTGAATTTTCAATTGAGATTTTGAAAGATAGAAGGTCCTGGAAAGTTATAATGCAGACAGTAAGAGACCATGGATGCCACCCTAGACTAATATAACCAGATAAAATTTCAATCATCAAAGATAGAGTGAACAAGGCATTCCAAGACAAAACCAGATTTAAACAATTCTTATCCACAATTCCAGCCTTACAGATAGCACTAGGAGGGAAATTCCAACCTAAGAAAGGAAGATACATACACAAAAACACAGACAACAGATAACCCCACAGCATTAATTCCCAAAGAAGAGAAATACACACACACACTACCACCAAAAGATAACAGGAATTAACAATCACAGGTCATTAATATCCCTTAATATCAATGGAGTTAATTAACCTATAAAAAGAGACAGGAGAACAGAATGGTTACAAAAGCAGTACTTATCTTTCTGCTGCATACAAGAAACACACATCAACTTCAAAGACAGACACTGCCTCAGAGTAGAAGGCTGGGAAAAGCCTTTCTGATCAAATGGACTTAAGAAGCAAGATAGTGAAGCTTTCCTAATATCTAACAAAATAAATTTCAAACTAAAATTAATGAAAAGAGATGGAGAAGGACATTACATACTCATCACAGGAAAGATCCACCAAGATTAAGTTTCAATTCTGAACATTTATGCCCCAAATACAAGAGCACCCACATATGTAAAAGAAACATTACTAAAGATCAAATCACACATCAAAGCCCACACATTAAAAGTGGGAGACCTCAACAATCCACACTCACCACTGGACAGATCTGCCAGATCAAAATTTAACACAGAAATAAGAGAACTAACAGATATTATTACTCAAATGGACTTAATCAATATCTAAGGAACATTACACCCTAACAAAAAAGAATATATGTTCTCATCACTGCATGGAACTTTCTCTAAAATCGACCACATACTCAGTCTCCACAATTTTCATATTAATTGTTTCTGGATGACTGATGAGGAGTCTAAAATGAAATCACTAAAAATCCATGGCTCAGCATGTAAGAATCTGAGTTATTTTTGAGAATGAGGGTTTAATTCCCAGTATCCAAATCAAAGATAACAATTGTAAGTAACTTCCATTAATTGGACCAATACCATCTTCAGACATACATGGGCACTAGGTCCACATATGGTGCACAAATATATATATATATTTGCACATATATGTAAAACTCTTACATACTTAAGACAAAATAGATAAATCTAAAATTATTTTAGATAAAATTGTTTGTACAGGTGGTAATATTCTGTCATCCTTTATTTATTCATAAGTGATATCTGCTTGTCTTTTCTGTCACATGAATCATGAATTTAGAGTACTCTCTTTGTTTGACAAATTATACCCAGTATCTATTGACAAGAATATGATTTCTATTTTTTCATTTTTGTTTTTAATAGTGGAGCCCCATCCTGTTCCTATTTCACATATATGGAATAATACATAATGCAAAGTAATAATTTTGATTGAGTATAGATGCGTTGACTGGAGATCAGGCATGTTCAGGGTGGGATGTCCATAGAGGACCCAACAACCTCCATGCCCTGCCCCCATCTGCAGGAGACCCAAGCCACTTACAAAGACTTAGAAACCATTCCCCAGCTTCCATCCTACCCTGGACCTCCCATATGGACCAGAGATGAATGCCTGGGGTCATAGCCAGAGAGCCCCCACCTCTAGGTTCTAACCCTGGGCACCAGCCATCCCGGGAAGACCTGCCCAGCTTGGCCACAGTTTCTGGCCATTCAGGGGAACCTGTGGCAAGGTTCCCCTTTTCCAAGACTGCAGGCAGACCCTGCAATCTCAACACCTGGCCCCCACACCCGTCTGCTCGAGACCACAGCCACTTCCTGAGACTCAGAGACCAGCCCACAGCTCCCATCTGCCCTGGAATTCCCATCTGGACCAGAGCTCCCATTTGACCAAGAGCTTCCATCTGGACCAGAGAGAGTCTCCTTAAATCTGTCAGCTCTGTTTGGACCAAATGCACTGATAAGACCAAGAACAAATTAATGAGGAGATGGGCAAATGTCAAGGCAGAAGTACATACAATGAAATAAAGAGCAATACAGCATCACAAGAACCTAGTCCTCCTCCAACAGCTAGACCTGAACATCCCAGAAGAAAACAACCTTATAAATAACATCATGAAGAGGCTAGAGCCTTATAAAGAAGAAATCAAAAATAAAGTGGAGTAACAGACAAACAAAAATTTGGAAGAATGCTATAAAAACCTAGAGGAAAGCACAAATAAAGCAGAAGAAAACAATAAGTCCCTGAAAGAACATCATGAAAAAGCAATGAAACAGATGAGGGAAATAGCCCACCACCTGAAAAGGGCAACAGAAAAAAATGAATAAGACACAAGCAGAGGGGATACTGGAAATAGAAAATCTGAGTAAACAAACAGGAATTTCAGAGGCAAGTATAACCAACAGAATGCAAGAGATTGAAGAGAGGATCTCTGGTGTTGAAGATACGGTAGAAGAAATAGATTCATCAGTCAGAGAAAACACTAAAGCCAACAAAGTCATGACTCAAAATGTCCAAAAAATTTGGGACACCATGAAAAGACCAAACCTATGAGTAATAGGGATAGAGGAAAGAGAAATATACCAACTCAATGGCACAGAAATTATATTTAACAAGATCATAGAAGAAAACTTTCCCAACTTAAAGAAGGAAATGCCTGTGAAGATACAAGAAACCTATAAAACACCAAATAGACTAGACCCCCCAAAAAAGTTCCCTTGCCACATAATAATTAGACAACTAAATGTACAGAATAAAGAAAGAATATTAAGGGCAGCAAAGGAAAAAGGCCAAGTGACTTATAAAGGCAAGCCCACCAGAATAACACACGATTTCTCAGTGGAGACTTTGAAAGCCAGAAGGACCTAGACAGATATAATGCAGACACTAAGAGACCATGGATGCCAGCCTAGACTAATATACCCAGCAATACTTGCAATCACCATAGATGGAGTGAACAAGACCTTCCAAGACAAAACCGGATTTAAACAATACTTATCCCTTCGTCTCTCCTGTGCCTGGGCCTAGAGACCTTGGACAGTACTTGGTACGGTGGTACCTGATTGCCCTGCTTGGGACACAATCTCTATGCATTGTAGATTCAGGCCTGGGTGGGGTTAGTGGCTCCTGGGTGATTGTGGCCCCTGCAGACCCAAAAGTCTGGGGTGGGGGTGCCATCATAAAATGATTCCTAATGATACTATGCTATACTTCTAGACCAGAGCTTGGCATAATTGATATTAGAGAGGCTTCATCCAACAACTAACAGGAACAGATGCAGAGACTCACAACCAAACATTAAGAAGAGCTTGGGGAATCCTGCAGAAAAGGGAGAGGAAGAATTGTAGGTGCCAGAGTAGCCAAAGACCCAAGAAGAAAATGTTCCACAGAACCAACTAACCAGGGCTCATAAGGGCTCACAGGGACTTAACTGATGATCAGGGAGCCTGAATGGGCCTGTCTTAGGCCCTCTGCATATATGTAATGGTGGTGCAGATTGGTGTTCTTGTGGGACACCTAACACTGGGGGTGGAAGCTATCTCTAACTCTTTTGGTAGCTTTTGGGACCCTTTTCCTTCTACTGGGTTGCTTTGTTCAGCCTTAAAATGAGGTGATGTGCCTAGTCTTATTGGAACTTGATATGCCGTGTTTGGTTGTTATACCTAGGAGCCCTGCCATTTTCTGAGCGGAAACAGGTGGAGTGGATCTGGGGGAGAGGGGAGGTGTTCAGGGAGGGACTGGAAGAGTGGAGGGAGGGGAAACTGCAGTTGGGATGTAATATATGAGAGAAGAATAAATAAAAAAATAAATAAATCATTCCCTTAAAAAAAATATGTTACTGGAGAGCCTGCCAGCAACTGATTAGACTATGAGGTAAGTCTTTATTCTCATATCCAAACACTCAGCCCCTTGGCTTTGGAAAGAGGGGCACAACCCTGTGCCCCCACACCACCACCCATTGCAGTCCCAGTTACAGGCCAGTGGACAAGTAGATCTCCTGCAGAAATGCCAGGTACCAATATCCCCATCTTACCCTGCATCGCACAAGCCCTACCTTCCCCACCCACCCTCTGAGACTGCAGGTGTTCCCTGAGACAGAGCCTGCCAGTGCCAGATGGGACTAAGAGGTGAGTTTTTTTCTAGGTGCTGCCCACCCTGTGCCCCCACACCACCACCCATTGCAGTCCCAGTCTCAAGCCAAAAGGCAAACCTCCTGCACACGAAAGACTACCATCATCCCCCATCATGCCCTATAACCCATAAGCTCCACCTCTCCCAAATTCCATGCATCATGGGAGACTGCAAGTGTTCCTGAGACAGAGACTCCCAGGCCAGATTGGACTAATAGCTGCTCCCTGAGACAAAGATGTGGAAAGCAAGGACATTTGAAAAGGGACTGTAAACAGGGCATTGCTAGAAACTATGTTTCTTCATGGAATAATGGTGACAGAATGCCCTTTCCTTCTGGAGTATGCAGAAAGTGTGGTAAGGGAAAACACTGGACCAATGAATGTAGATCAATAAGGGACAGACAAGGTAATACTTTGCCTTGGTCTTCAGGAAACTCCCAGAGGGGCTTTTGGCAGGTACCCACAGTAAATCCAGTTCAGACCTTTCCTGCAGTCATAGAGGAACTCCTTACTCAGAGCAATTAAATATCCAAATGCCTATTGGAATAAACCAGGCTGCTCAGGATGATGAAACAGAACAGAAAATTCAGGAGAAAACATAAACAAAAACTTTTGGTAAACTTCTATAAATGAACAAAGACCAAAATTAATAATAAAAATAAATGGTGTTTTGTTGTCTGGTCTGATAGACACAGATGCTTACATGACCATAATTGCACCTGAATTTTGGCATTCAACTTGGCCTCTTCAGGAGGTAAACATTCAACTGTTAGGAACTGGAACATTATCTCAAGTGGAGCAGAGTACAAGATGGTTCGAATGTATAGGTCCAGAAGAACCGAGAGGAAAATTAAAACCATATGTGGCTAACATAGCTATGAACCTGTGGGGTTGAGACCTGTTTCAACAATGGAATACTCAGATTAACATCCCTGCAACCTCAGAAACAAATCATAAACTAGCACATACTTCTGAGAAATATTAGAAGGTATTATACAAGAATAGGGCACAACAACTGATGATCTTCTAAAGACACTAACATCTCTACCTTTAAAACAGTTAACAAAAAAGCCTGTATGGGTTCATCAATGGCCTTTAACAACAGAGAAAGTCCATGCTTTAGAAGAGCTTGTAGAATAACAGTTAAATGATCAGCATATTGAAGAATCAACCAGCCTTTGGTATTCTGTATTTGTTTTTAAAAAGTAATCCGGTAAATGGAGAATGGTAACAGACCTTAGAGCAACTAACAAAGTAATTCAACCAATGGGCTCTCTATAATCTGGGATTCCTTTGCCTACTCTGTTACCAAAAAGATGGCCATTTATAGTTATTGATTTTAAAGACTGTTTCTTTTAATTACCCTTACAAGAAAAAGACAGAGAAACATTCATTTTTACAGTGCCTACATATAATAATTCTCAACTGGTTAAGAGATTTCAATGGATGGTCCTCCCACAGGGAATGTTAAATAGCACAACCCTGTGGCAATATTTTGCACAACAGCCATTGGAAGTGATACATAAAAATTTCCTAAATGTAAAATTTATCATTATATGGATGATATTTAACTAGCTGACTCAAATGAAGATACTTTAGAAAGAATGTATGAACAAGTAAAGAAAATTTTGCCTTACTGCAGATTACAAATTGCTCCTGAAAAGATACAAAGAGGAGAGTCTATTAATTATTTAGGATATAAAATAAAGCTTCAAATATTTGACTCCAAAAGGTGCAAATTAGGAGAGATCAATTACAGACTCTTAATGACTTTCAAAGATTATTTGAAGACATTTCTCATCTACAAACTATTGTTGGGGAAATATGATGAATTGAATAATTTGTTCAAAACTTTACAAGATGACGAGGGTTTAAATAGTCCAAGAGAATTATGACCAGAAGCTTAGAAAGAATTGGCCTTGGTAGAAAAGAAAGTATATGAAGAACACATGGATCATATTAATTCAAAGCTGGAATGTATTTTGGTTATTTTACCTTTTAGGCATTCTCCTACAGGAATAATAATGAAGAGGGAAGATATTATATTGGAATGGATATTTTTACCAAATAAACCAAATAATAAATTAAAAACTTATGTGGAAAAAAATCTCTGACTTAATTTTGAAAGGAAAATTGAGACTTCGTGAATTAGCAGGAATAGACATAGCAGAAATTGTCATATCTTTAAGTAAGGAGGATATTGAAAAATTATGGACAGAAAGTGAACCTTGGCAAAGAACTTGCAGTAATTTTGGGAGAAATTAACAGCAAATATCCCAAAAGTGATATAATTGATCTTATAAAGAGAGCTGATTGGATCTTGCCCGGAATTGTATGGGAAAAACCGATATCTGGAGTTCATACATCTTATACAGATGCAAACAATCAAGGAAAGGCAGGTTACAAATCAGAAAATTCAAGTAAAGTGGTTCAAAATCCTTATAATTCAGTTCAAAAATCAGAACTGTATGCTATTCTGTTGGTATTAATGGATTTTTCAGAACCTCTCAACATAGTTACTGACTCTCAGTATGCTGAAAGAGTGGTATTACACATTGAGTCTGCCAAATTTATCCCTAATGCACCAGAATTAATTGCACTATTTATTCAGTTATAAGATACAATCAGGAAAAGGAGTCATCCTTTATATATCACTCACATCTGAATCCATACTGGTCTGCCTGGCCCTCTAACATAAGGTAATGATGAGATTGATAAATTATTGATAGGAAATATACTGGAGGCCTCAGAATTTCATAAAAAACATCATGTCAATGGTAAAGGTTTGAAAAAGGATTTTTCCATAACCTGGCAACAAGCCAAGGAAATTATAAGGTAATGTCATACTTGTTCCTTTTACAATCAGATGCCATGACAGCAGGATGTAACCCAAAGGGTACTCAAAGGAGTGAAATCTGGCAGATGGGCATGTTTCACTTTGCAGAATTTGGAAAATTGAAATATGTACACCATAACATTGATACTTATTCAGGATTTCAATGGGCAACTGATTTAAGTTATGAAAAAGCTGATTCTGTAATCACTCATTTGCTAGAAGTTATGGCCATCATGGTTATACCTGCACAAACTAAAACTGACAATGCTCCAGCATTTGTCTCTGTTAAAATGAAACAGTTTTTTTGCTTATTACAATATAAATCATATTACAGGCATACCACATAATCCTACAGGCCAAGCAGTTATAGAAATTTCAAACAGAATTTTAAAGGATATGCTAAATAAACAGAATGGGGTAACAACCCCCCCTCAGAAATAGACTGCATAATGCTCTATTAACTTTGAATTTTCTCAGTGCTAATGAGAAAGGAACAACAGTTGCAAAGAGACATTGGATAATAGAAACAACTACAGAATTAAAATAACCTATATACTTTAAGGATGCACTAACCTCAGAATGGAAACCAGGATATGTGTTACATTGGAGATGAGGATTTGCTTTTGTTTCTACAGGGGAAGATAAGCTGTAGATACCATTAAAATTGATAATGGTTTGATTTGAACAAGAGAGACCTCTTAATTAGAAGAGGTGTTAGTTCATCAACCAGCATGACCATCCAATTTAAACTAACTTATACCAATAACACATGGCTTTTCCTTTAATCAGGTAATAACTTGCCAAAAGGGAACATCCCCAAAATTAGTCTTGGGGAAAGGTTTTTGTTTTTGTGATTTATGAAAATGAAGGCTAAGGAATCTGAAGAACACTGGACAAATGAGACAACTGAAGAAAAAGGACAAATCATCTGTCCCATGAAAAAGAGTAAAATGGCCTATTGATATATCCTATATAAAATTTCATAAGTCTTCCTAAATATTTGTTTCTGCTCTTCTCTATAGAAATTTAACACTATTGGTCTTCTTTTAGTCCCAGTTCAACTAAAATTTAAAGCTGGCTTTGGAATTGGAGAATGGTTCTCTCCTTCTTTAAACTCAAGCATGATGTTAAAAGGAAAATACAAACTCCCTGTATCATGCCAGAATAAAGAGCCATCTTCTGATATGGGACAGGAGAAAAACCAAATAAATTAAGGGACTATTCTATTACTAATCTCAATTCTTTTATTCTATTCTGATTCTCTAAACTTTTCTTAAAATATGAATTTTATATCAAATTTACAAGATTAATTATATATATATTAAACTTTGTTAAGGTATTAATGGTCATATAGAATACTAATTCTTAAAAAAGGCTTCAATTAGTTGCCTATACATGTCTTTGTGTTCAAATTTTTGATCAGATTAACTGTGAGCTACAAACTGTTCAGAGCAGTTCTGAGATGGCAACCTGAGATGATCCAGTTTCAAAGACTACTTGAATAAGGACTGGAGATAAACCCTTAACTTGGGCATTATGCAAAGACTGGATAATGAAGTATATATTTACCTTTCCTAGTGTTTGACAATTAACTCAAAATTTTTCTTTTCAGAATAAAGATAACTTTGCTCATACCCAGCAGGAAGAAATTTTAAGAATACGATGTTCACATTCAGAAAGAGGAGGTGTGGGCCAGATTTTTTTTTGTTTTTTTTGTTTGGTTTGTTTGGTTTTTTTGGTCTTTTAATGGGTTTTGGATCTGGGATAATTTTTATTGTTTAGGAGTTGGTTGGTTACAAGTTCTTGTTAAGGGTGAGGAAAAAGGCTAAGCAAAGGAGATTAGATTTAAGGTTTTTATTTTAAAATATATAATTACTAGTTTTAAATAATTTACATTGAATTGGATCTCTTAATATTGTATAATACACACACACACACACACACACACACACAGAGATTGATATTGTTAGAAAGTGCCATACATATAATTCTAATCTTGTTCAAGATATTGTACTTATACCATTCATTAATCAATGTAGTGCAATTTGCTGATCCTTAAATGTTATTATTACCAACTACTAGGATGAAAGGAAATGAAAGTTAGTAGTTAGATATTACAATAGAACTTGTAGTCATATCAGGTATGTTTTCAAGATTGAGAAGATATATTTTAGATAGGCCATCTTCAAACCCTTCAGAGATCTATAGAATATGGTATTTAAAATCTTTTAATAACTTAGAAAAATTTTCTTTTTTGTTATGAGACATGTTGGCCCCTGGCAGTATGAATCTACTTCAGAAAATTATGGACATTGAAGAAACTGGATATTTATTTAAATTTCATTGTGGCAAAAGTTAGCCACTGGACAACAAAATATCCTCTAATCAACTGCTGACAAACAGGACAGACAAGACATGAAAAAAGGACTACTGATTCTTGCCAAAACAAGTGTGGTTGTGGCTTTAACAACAGACATCTTTTGAGGGCAGGACAATATGGCACCATCCCTGATGTGGACTTTACAGTCTAGAAAAGGTACAGTGCCCTTTTCTTTGAAGGCAGCTGAACAGGCAGTGGGCCAATAGTTTCTGATGTGCAGTGGGACAGCAGCTGAACCAGTTATTCTTGAAGAGTAACTAAGCTCACACCTCTCAGTAGTAGACTGGCATTTAATAGAGGAATGTGGAGAAGAATGGGATGCCAAGATGAAGACACACACACACACACACACACACACACACACACACACACACAGCCAAGAAAAATGGACAGCTAAATTTAAAAATCATCAACAATTTCCAGAATTTAAAATCCTGAATCATGACATGACACTAATGGAATTCAGGGGTTTCTTGTACATGGACTGCTCTCACCAAATGTGAGTTTGAACCGTTGACATAGTGTACATCCTAGTTCACAAATGAGTCTATCAGATATGCTAAGCCTATAGGCTGAAGATGATGCCCCAACACTGCAGAGAAACCTCAGGTGACTGTCCAGACAGCTGACTGTTTCTGTCAGCTCACATTATTTTTGGAAGCTGCTTGCACGCACTTCCTGTTTTTATTTTTTTATTAGGTAGTATTATTTCCTTCTGGGTCTCTGAGGGAGTTGGGGTTTAGTTATAGTTATAGTTTTCCTTGTTAAGAATGTCAGAAAAGAAAATCACTAAAAACGAGTAAGTGTATACATTTGAAAAACGTTATAAGATAGTTCTGTTAGTAATATAAGTTAGGATAGAAAATGAGTCAGGTACATTTTGGACTTACCAAAATAAGATAAATAATGGAATGATTTGTAAAATGCAAATGAATTAGACATTTTTTAGATATTTACTGCTTATATACATGTATATCGTTCTTTTACTTTTGTATATAGTTTTTTCTTATATTAGTTTTAACATTTTTCCTTTTTACTTCTTATTAAAATAGAAAAGGGGAAATATAGTGATATTTTATTTGTACTGAAATGTGATTTTATTTGTATGTTAATAAATAAAGTTGCCTGGGGGTCAGAGCTAATAACAAGACATAGCAGAACCTGGGCATTGGTGGCACATGCCTTTAATCCCAGTACTTGGGAGGCAGAGCTAGGTGGATCTCTGTGTGTTCAAGGATACAGCCAGCATGGAGACACATGCCTTTAATCTCAATACCAACCTTAGAAGACCTGGAGGTCTGTACAGACAGACAGTGACAAGGAGTTCATGTGGTTGGGTTTACAAACAATGAGAAGGCAGAACAGAAAGTCAAAAGAAGGACAGTCACACAGGAAGTAGGCCTCCTTCTGAGGTGAAGGACGACAGTGACAGCTAAGGATAAAAAGCGGTTATAAGTCTCATCTCTCATCTACTGCTCTTAACTCTTGGGCTTTTAACTCTACAATTGGCTCTGTATTTCTTATTTAATAAGATTGTTCATCTGCACACACACACACACACACACACACACACACACACACACACACACACACAACTAAAAATGGTCAGAACTTGGCTCCATTTCCTGAGGGTCCAGCCCTTATATGGAAACAACAGGTGAGCCTGAATAAAATATGTGCCACCCTACTGTACAGACAGACTCACAAATGAGACAAAAAGAAGAAAGTAGGGGTCCAAGCATTGACCTGCTGAAAGGACCAAAATTACACAACATAGAGGGGCCTACTCACCAGAATACAACGCTCAACCAGCACTGCACATGAGTAAAGGGAGACTAACAGACCCAGTTCAAGTTTTGGCTCAAGTTCTCTGGTTTTGGCTCCAGATGTTGTTCTCTTTGGGGGAAGGGGGCAAGTAGGCACAGAGTCAAACCACACAGACTCTGGGAAAATCTGGAAACAACAAGCTCAGTTTGTTCAGGAAGAGGCAAGCCTTATATACTCTCCACCCCACCCTGAGGGGAGGTCTGATAAATATGCATCTGCTGGTGTGACATGGCTGCCTCTCATTGTTCCAGGTCATCTCCATGTCATGCTTCAGCTGCTGTTGCTAATCCCCTTAGGCAGACCCAGGTTGGCTTTCAGAAAGTGTCTTTTTTACTAGTTTGGGCCAGCTGGCCTTCAAGAATGTTAGAGATGTCTTCCCACAAATCACAATTTAAAATAGCCATAAATAATATAAACTACCTTGAGGTAACTCTAACTAAGCAAGTGACAGACCTGTGTGATAAGAACTTTAACTCTATAAAGAGAGAAATTGAGGAAGATATCAGAAAATGGAAAGAACTCCCATGCTCATGGATAGGTAGAATTAACATAGTAAAAATGGCAACATTACCAAGAGCAACCTACAGATTCAATGTAATCCCTATCAAAATCCCAAAACAATTCTTCAAAGACTTGGAAAGAACAATACTTAACTTATATGGAAAAACAAAAAACCTAGGATAGCTAAAAGAATCCTGTATAATAAAGCAACCTCTGGAGGCATCATGATCCCTGACCTCAAGCTCTACTATAGAGCTATAGTAATAAAAACAGCTTGGCACTGGCATAAAAACTGACACATGGACCAATAGAATCAAATTGAAGACCCTGATATTATCCACATACTTATGAACATATGATTTTGACAAAGAAGCCAAAATTGTACAATGGGAAAAAGAAATCTTCAACAAATGGTGCTGGCATAACTGGATGTCAACACGCAGAAGATTGCAAATAAATCCATATCTGTCACCATTCACAAAACTCAAGTCCAAGTGAATCAAAAACCTCAATATAAATCCAGTTACACTGAATTTGATAGAAAATAAAGTAGGAAATAGTCTTGAATGTATCATCACAAGAGACCACTTCCTATATATAAAACCAGTAGCACAGACACTGAGAGCAACAATTAATAAATGGGACCTCCTAAAATGGAGGAGCTTTTGCAGAGCAAAGGACATGATAAATAAGACAAAATGACAACCAACAGAATGTGAAAAGATCTTCACCAACCCCACAGCTGACAAGGGCTAATCTCCAAAATACAAAAAGAACTTAAAAAGTTAGACTTCAAAATATTGAACAATCCAATAAAAAAGTTTACTACAAAGCTTAAAAGAGAATTCTCAAAACAAAAAAAAAAAAAAAAAAAAGAATTTCAAATGGCTGAAAGACATTTAAAGAATTGCTCAACATCCTTGGTCAAGAGGGAAATGCAAATCAAAAAACTCTGAGACACCTTCTTACATGCTTACGTTGGAGAGGACGTGGTGCAAGGCAAACAATAAATACTCCACTGTTGGTGGGAATGCAAACTTGTATAGCCACTCTGGAAATCAGTATGGCTGTTATTTAGAAAATTAAGAATAAGTCTTCTTCAAGACCCAGCTATACCACTCTTGGGCATATACCCAAGGAATGTTCTTACCACGAGGACACATGCTCAACTATGTTCATATAAGCATTATTCATAATAGCAAGAACCTGGAAACAAGCGAGATGACCCTCACCTGAGGAATGGGTAAAGAAAATGTGGCACATATATGCAACAGTAAAATACAATGACATCATAAAATTTGCAGGCAAATGGCTGGACCTAGAAAATACCCTCTTGAGTGAGGTAACCCAGACTCAGAAGGACAATCATAGTATGTACACACTCATAAGTGGATACTAAATGTGAGGAATGGGATGGCCAGACTGCAACCCACAATTCCAGAGAGGCTAGCTAACAGGGAAAGTCCCTAGGAAGGACACATGGAGGGCCCAGTGAAGGAGAAGTGGATGAGATCTACATGAGTGGACTGGGAGTGGGGGGGGGGTGGCATAGGGCAATGAGTGGGGTATGAGAACATAGGGAAGTGGGAGGGTTGAGCTGGAACAGGGACAGAGTGGAAGGGCAGGTAGGTATATATCACAAAAGATGAGATCATCATGGGATAAGAAGAGGCAGGGTCCTGGACAGTGCCTCTGAAACCACAAGGATGATGCCTCATTGGCGTTCAAGTAGTGGTCTTGCAGGATGTTGTATTAAAGTGACCAGTCTAGTGAACAGCCTAAACTTCATCTAGAGCCTTTGTCCAGTGACTAATGGAGGCAGATGCAGAGACCCACCACCAGGCACCAGGCTGAGCTCTGGGAATCCAATAGATGAGAGAGAGTTGGGATTCTGCAGTTGGAGGACATCAAAACCATGATGGTAGAAGTACAGAGATGAGTTGTGACGGCCGGTTTCCCGAAACTCCGTCCGCCATTACAAGATGGCGCTGACTTCCTCCCAGGGCGGAGCCCTGGGTTGTTTACCACATGGGCTCTCCCGCTCAAATCCACCCAGCAACAGCAATGCACCAATCCAAGGCTGCCTAGTGTATCAGGCCAGCAGAGCACGCCCACATCTTGTATATAAGCCCGTCAACCGCCGTGGTCGGGGCCCCTCACCTCCAGCTCTCCCTCAACCAAGCAGCGCTTCAATAAAACCGTGATTGGAGAAGAATCCTTGTGTCGTGGCTTTCTTCCCCGCTGGCTGGGGCTCGCCGCAGCTGGTGCCGAAACCGGGGAACCTCTCGCATTCAGCAGACACCGGTGAGGGGCCGAAGAAGGATTCAGAACTCCACACGGAAAGCGGCCAACGTCAGGTAAGTGTCCTCAGGTATGACATATATTGGTGGAATTAACCCTCCTTTGCTTGCAGTCATTTTTGTGTTTTTGGTGATCATTGTGTTGCTCTGCTGTTTCTGGCGGAGACTAATCCACTCTTGTCTACAAGGGGGAGAAGGTATGGAAGCCATAAAACAAGGGCGTAGAGCACTAACAGATCACCAAGATAGCGTGTCAGAGGCTGAAAGTGGAGAAGGGGGTATAAAAGAAAAACAGGAGGACAGTCATAAGCAGAGGATGAAAAGGAAAAAGGAAGATAAAAGGAAATCCCCAGAAAGAAAAGGGGAAGAAAAATCTAATCATGTAGAACCTTCAGCACCGCTATATCCGCTGCTGGATGAATTTGCCGCCATGCGGCTCTTAGAGGAAGAGACTTCAGAGGAAGAGATCTCTGAGATAGATGAGGAAGACCTAGAGGAGGAAGCACCTCGATACAAGCAAGACAGATATGGCCCACTAGGGTACAGTAGTTCAGGAGCTCCAAAACAGACTCCTCCTCCTTATGTTGCTTCCGCTAATGGCTGCCATTTCATACAAGGAAAAACATGGTCCCGGTTAGCGTCAGCATTTCCGGTATTTGAAGACCCACAAACGGGAAGATATCATGAGCCAATTCCGTATAAGCAGTTGAAAGATCTGGTAGAAGCAGCTCGAAGTTATGGACCTAACGCTGCATACACTCTGACTCTATTGCAGCGGCTGACCGCTCAAGCCATGACTCCCTCCGATTGGACAGAAATTGCGCGAGCCTGTTTAAGCACAGGGCAGTATCTTGATTTTAAATCTATAGTTACTGATGCCGCCCAGGTCCAAGCTAGACTTAATGCTCAAAATCGACAACCTCATTGGAATGCAGACATGCTACTAGGACAGGGACAGTGGACAGCAAATCAAACAGCATTTCCTCTGGAGGTTTATACGCAAATAAATCAGATACATTTAAGAGCTTGGAGGACGCTCCCTAAAAGAGGAGAGGTGTCTGGAAATTTAACTAAGATTATACAAGGACCTAATGAGCCTTTTTCCGATTTTGTGGCTCGCATGATGATGGAGGCAGCAGGAAAGATTTTTGGGGACGCTGAGACCGCTATGCCGCTTGTACAACAGATAGTGTATGAACAGGCCACAAAAGAATGCAGAAGAGCTATCACCCCATGGAAAGGGAAAGGGTTAGAAGCATGGTTGAAAGCATGCAGGGAGATTGGTGGACCATTGACTAACGCTGGCCTTGCAGCTGCCGTCTTGGCAGCTACTCGCGGTGGAAGAAATCCTGGTGCATGTTTCAAATGTGGCATGACCGGACATTTAAAAAAGGACTGTAGACAAGGCAATAAGCCGGCTGCCAACGCCCCAAGGATGCCTGGTACATGTCCCAGATGTAAAAAGGGAAAACACTGGGCAAATGAATGCAGGTCAGTTAAAGATATTAACGGCCAACCAATTGGAAAAAATACAGCAACAGCAGGTCCAAAAAACAGGATGCGGGGCCCCCGTCCCCAGGGCCCGAAAGCATATGGGGCAATCCAAGGTCCCAACATGCGGCCTCCCCCAACATCAGGAGAGCAACCGCAGGCTCCGCAGGGTTGGACCTCCGTGCCACCTCCGGATTGGTACTAACTCCCAGAATGGGAATACAGGCAGTGGAAACAGACATGCAAGGACCTTTGGATAAGGGAACAGTAGGATTGATAATTGGCCGCTCATCTAGCACACTTAGGGGTCTGATGGTTTTGCCAGGAGTAGTGGACCCTGACTATACAGGGGTCATCAAAGCCATGTGCCACTCTCCGCTAGGTATCATTTCCATAGCACCCGGAGATCGCATTGCTCATTTGCTAGTGTTAAAGTCTAATCATGATAGATTCCCTGCTAAAAGTCAAATTAGGGGAGAGAAGGGATTTGGTTCTACCGGAGTAGATTTTGCCTGCCTGTCTTTAGATCTCAATAATCGACCTATGCTTCAATTGACAATAGAAGGTAAAGTTTTTTCAGGACTGGTAGACACCGGTGCTGACCGGAGTGTCATGAGTAAGCAGAGTTGGCCATCTAACTGGCCTTTACAACAAGCTTCCCAATCATTACAAGGTCTGGGGTATCAACAAACTCCTGAGATCAGTGCAAAAACACTTCAATGGGAAGCAGAGAACCAAAAGGGGACATTTCAACCCTTTGTGGTCGAGTTACCCATAAACTTGTGGGGCAGAGATATACAGCAACAAATGAGCCTCATTCTTACGAATGATTATTCTCAAACAAGTCAAAACCTTATGAGACAACAAGGATTTATGCCAGGACGAGGTTTAGGAGCCCGGTTACAGGGCTGCCCTGAGCCAGTAAGCACTGAAACAAAACTTGACAGAAAAGGACTGGGTTTTTCATAGGGGCCGCTGAGGGTCTGCAGATACAGATTCCTTGGAAAACTGAGTCAGCTGTTTGGGTGCCTCAGTGGCTCCTTTCTTCGGAGAAACTCAAAGCAGCCAAAGAACTAGTTCAGGAACAACTATCCTTGGGACATATTGAGCCCTCTGTCTCACCTTGGAATTCTCCCATATTTGTTATTAAAAAGAAGTCAGGAAAGTGGAGGTTGCTCCATGACTTGAGAGCCATAAATAACCAAATGCAAATTATGGGACCTATACAAAGGGGCTTGCCTCTGTTAACTGCCATACCCCGGAACTGGGAGGTGATAATTGTAGACATCAAAGATTGTTTCTTTTCCATACCACTGCATCCTAGAGATAGAGAGCGGTTTGCATTCACTGTCCCCTCAACCAATCATGAAGAACCTGATGCTAGATTTCAATGGAAAGTGTTGCCACAAGGGATGGCCAATAGCCCTACTATGTGTCAGCTTTATGTGGGGCAAGCCCTTGAGCCAGTTCGCCGTAGCTTTCCCTCAGTGAGGATCATCCACTACATGGATGACATCCTGCTGGCGGCGGCATCTGAAAAAGAGCTAGAGAATGCTTTTAGTGCTCTCTCTTCCAGTTTGGCCATTAAAGATCTGTTTCTTGCCCCAGAGAAAGTACAGAAAAGGGGAATAGTACAATTCTTGGGAGCACAAATGTCATCTAATACTGTAAGACCTCAAAAATTGTGCATTCGAACTGCACATCTAAAGACATTAAATGACTTCCAAAAATTGTTGGGAGACATTAATTGGCTGCGTGGGTATTTGCCACTCACAAGGCATGATCTACAACCACTTTTCTCAATTCTAGAAGGGGATCCTGATGTGAATTCACCCCGGCAGCTTACCCCTGAGGGTGCCCAGGCTTTGAAGTTAGTGGAGAAAGCAATCGGTGATGCACAACTGACTCTCTTCGAGCCAAGCCAGGACCTCATCTTCTGTATTCTGCCAACCTTAACCACACCTACGGGGGTGTTATGGCAGGATAGCCCACTGTGGTGGATACATGGGCATGCTTTGGGCATGAAAACCTTGCATTATTATCCTGATCTTGTAGCATATCAAGCAATACAGGGCATTAATTTTAGTATGACACATTTTGCTAAGGAACCAGATAAAGTCATTGTGCCTTATACCAAAGCCCAGGTAGAAGTTTTGGCTGGAACTACAGATATTTGGCCTATTTTCTTAACAGCCTTTTCAGGAATGATTGATAATCATTATCCGGCCGACAAATTATTGTCCTTTATACAAAGAAATGTTGTCTATTTTCCAAAAGTTACTTCTCCTGAGCCTGTACATAATTCCTTAACTATCTTTACAGATGGCTCAAAGACTGGTCAAGGAGCTTATGCTATTCAGGGATCCAAGCCAGTGGTTTTGAAGTTCAGGCCAAATGCACCACAGGTGGTGGATATGGAGTGCCTCGTTGTCCTGGAAGTGTTTAAAGCATTTGCAGATCAACCTTTTAATTTGTTCTCTGATTCGCAGTATGTGGTTAATGCTGTTAAGAACCTTGAGGTTGCTTCTCATATTCACTTGGGCAGCATGATAGCTCCCATATTACAACAAATACAGCAGTTAATTCTATCCAGGCAGCTTCCCTTTTATATTGGACATATTAGGGCACATACTTTTCTTCCAGGACCCATGAGTGCTATGAATGATCTGGTTGATAAGGCTACGCGGTCCGAAATTTTGATTGCCCTTGATCCATTGCTTGCAGCTAAGAATTTTCCTTCCCTGTATCATCTTTCAGCAAATACTTTATGGTTAAAGTTTCATATTTGTAGGGAACAGGCTAGACAAATTGTTAAAGAGTGCCCTGCATGTGTTATCTTTCATCACCCTCCATCTACCGGAGTAAATCCTAAAGGCTTAAAATCTCTGGCCCTATGGCAGATGGATGTGACTCATATTTCTGAATTTGGAAAAACAAAGTATGTACATGTGTCTGTAGATACGTACTCAGGGATTATACATGCCACCCCCCTAGCGGGAGAAAAGACCGACCACGTAAAGGTTCACTGCCTTGAAGCGTGGGCGGCATGGGGAAAGCCAGAAAAGCTAAAAACTGACAATGGGCCTGCCTATACTTCCAAAGGCTTTAAAGCATTTACTTCTCAAATGCAAGTAAATCATAAGACTGGATTACCATACAATCCACAAGGTCAAGGCATTGTTGAACGAGCCAACCGCACTTTAAAAGAGTTGTTGCAAAAACAAAAAGGGGGAATTGCAACACACGCTACTCCCAGAGAACGCCTTGCTCTTGCCTTATTCACTCTTAATTTTTTAAATTTGGATGCCTCAGGACACTCAGCAGCAGACAGGCATGTCACAGGTCCGACAACTAAGACACAACATGTAATGTGGAAAGATGTTTTGGATAACAAATGGTATGGACCGGATCCTGTGATACAGAGATCCAGGGGATCTGTTTGTATTTTCCCCCAGGCTCGAACGGATCCAATCTGGGTGCCTGAGAGGTTGGTGAGAAGAGTTGCAGCGGCCGCGGCTAACGATGCTGACAAAGCAGATGATGTGGACAATGATGACCTGGTTGATGCTGATAACGGGTGCTCCAATGGTGATAAAGGGACATGAGTTGTGGGCCATTCTGAAGGCCTGGCCATTTCCCATGCCTCTTACTTCTCAATCAGGGGTTTTTCCCTTCATATTTACGACCAATGAATCTTTAGGATGGCCACATATGCCAATGGATAAAAGCATAGCACCTAATAATTTCACTCTGCGTGCTGAGATTATTATGCTTAACTCCACTTGAGTGCATGTTGCCTCTGCTGAAGAGATGCTGGATTGGCTGCAAAGTTCTATTACCTTCTTTAAGGAGTGGGTGGGTGTTGGCATGTTTGGCGCGGTAATCTTAGCGGGATTTGTGTTGGTGTTGTTCTTGCTGTGCCGCTTAGCCCGAAGTCGCAGGCTGGAGAAGATTGCAATTGCTAGAGCGCTGGCAGCATTGGAAGCAGGCAGTTCTCCCCAAGTCTGGATAAGCATGCTCAAAGAAGCCTAATACAATGCCCTTGCACCTGGAGGCATTTGTGCCATTGCACCCAGAGGGATTGTAGATGGTCTTCAGAGTTACTGGGCTAATGCACTGCCTTTGCACCTCCGAGGGGTTTGTCCCATTGCACCGGAGAATTTGTGCTTATCTAGCCCTAGGCCTCCCTTGATCGGTCCACACATCATGAGGTGGGGACCTGAACGGGAATAAGTCCTCTATTCTCCATTACTAAACAAAAAGGGGGAACTGTGACGGCCGGTTTCCCGAAACTCCGTCTGCCATTACAAGATGGCGCTGACTTCCTCCCAGGGCGGAGCCCTGGGTTGTTTACCACATCGGCTCTCCCGCTCAAATCCACCCAGCAACAGCAATGCACCAATCCAAGGCTGCCTAGTGTATCAGGCCAGCAGAGCACGCCCAC
This sequence comes from Onychomys torridus, assembly GCF_903995425.1. Classification (NCBI taxonomy): domain Eukaryota; kingdom Metazoa; phylum Chordata; class Mammalia; order Rodentia; family Cricetidae; genus Onychomys; species Onychomys torridus. The sequence continues at coordinate 77,357 of NW_023411978.1, forward strand.
ATCTTGTATATAAGCCCGTCAACCGCCGTGGTCGGGGCCCCTCACCTCCAGCTCTCCCTCAACCAAGCAGCGCTTCAATAAAACCGTGATTGGAGAAGAATCCTTGTGTCGTGGCTTTCTTCCCCGCTGGCCGGGGCTCGCTGCAATGAGTGGCCAAACTAGTGGAAGGCCATGAACTGTAGAATGGTGGCTGTGGAGACCCCATGGGACTGGACTAGGTCCACTAGATATGGAAGACAGTTGTTTTGCTCAAACTGTTTGGGGGACACCCAGGCAGGGGGAAATCAGAATCCATCCCTGTTGCATAGGCAGGCTTTGGGGAATCTTTTTGGGAATCTGCCTGTGGTATGAAACCTTGTGCAGCCTTGTTGCAGTGGGGAGTGACTTGGACCTTGCTAGGCTCAGTGTGCCAGAGTCAGCTGTCTTCTCGTGGGAAACATTGATTTGAGGGATGTGGGGACGTGTGGTGGCTTGGGAGGGAGGGAAGAGGGAGGAGGTGGGATCTGTGTGTAGTATGTAGAATGAGCAGAAAAATTTTTAATAAAGAAAAATGAAGAGGAAAACATATAGCTGCTGTTGGATAATGCTATTGTACACTGGTTTAATAAACTGCTGATTGACAAGTAACCAGGCAGGGAGTATAGGTGGGATGAGCAGACTCGGAGAATTCTGAGAAGAGAAAGAGCTGAGTGGGGAGCTGCCAGCCAGATACAGAGGAAGCAAGATGACAAGGAAGAACTGAGAAAAGATATCAATCCACATGGAAAAACATAAATAATAATTATGGGTTAATTTAAGTATAAGTACTAATCAGAAATAAGCCTGAGATAATTGCCAAGCATTTATAATTAATATAAGTCTCTTTGTGTTTGCTTGTAGGATGTTACTGGAAAGATTTTTTTTTTCTGACTGCCAGCTGGCCAGGACACAGGAAAATTTTCAGATAAACATAACGACTATATAGCAATAGTCATTACTTTGGGAAATTCTACTATAAGTTTACCATGAGGAAGGATGTGTAAGATTAAGGATTATCTTGGTTTTTTTTCAAAGTATTCATTGCTGAATTACTCTTTAATGAATGCCTTTTGCTCCTCTCATAGTACCATTCACATCTGTTCTGTCATTGATTTCCTGTTCCAGCTCACAAAGACCAAAGCCCCACAATGTTTCTACTTCTTACTATTCTACTTCTTACTAAGTGACTGATGCATTCAAACTAAAAATAAAACAAACAAACAAATAAACACAAAACTTTTAAACTCTGAGTTTCAAAAGTTTGGTTGATAATTTCCTTAGAAAATAATGAAAAATCAAAAACTTTTAGTGCAACAAATGTGGCAAAGTTAACATACCATAGAGGGGTTAAGGTTCAGAGAAATCAGAAAAGGATAGATAACATTAATTAGGATATGCCTATCTACTGCTTCAGACCTTGTGTCAGAGCAAAAGGGAGAATGTTATTTGAAACTTACATGATATTTAAATGTTTTTTTTTTAAATAATGAGTGCTTTGAGTCTATAGAGAACGTTTGACATTGAACCAACAAGTCTCTTATTAAAAGTTCGTCAGAAAATTACAAAATAAAAGAGAATCAGTAGTAATCAGTAGAAAATCAAAAGAAAATAAAAACACAGTACATATTCTACAATTGTCTCTAGTATTATTCAAAATTGTTTTGTTTTCAAATTAGGAGAATATATATAAATGAAAATTGTTAGTATTGATGTGAGAGGATAGAAAATCCTTTCAGGATGTTAACAAGTCTATACAACTTAAATATTCATCTATAAGTCAAATAATGCATAGTTGCCAGGGGGATATACCTAAGCAATCTGATATTAAGAAAAATAAAGAGCAAGAATCAATATTGATAGGAAGACAAATAGTAAACATTTTCACTCTGGGCTACACATGAAAGAATTGGCAATTTATGAGACCTGGGGGGAATCACCAGCACCTTGTATTAACAGTCTCAAACTCAGATAAAAGGGGTCACTACTTTATTTTTCTGCCCTCACAATGAAAAGCCAGGCAGCACATATTCTATGGGGCTTTAAGTACTCCCAGCCATGTCCAAGAATGTTCAATTTCTAAGAATGTAGCAGCAATTCTGAAAATTTTTGCTTCTCAGTTCTTCAGACAACTTTTGAAATTTACTTCAGCAAGTTATGGGAGGCCTGAACATCAACTGAAGACTGCACTAAATACACAGACATATCTATCACATTTTGAAAGCACAAAAGGTTTAACCTAGTAGATTCTCTTAGCTTTGTGAACCACAGGACAACTGAAAACATGGTATTAATAGAAATACAGTCTGTCAAAAAATACAACAAAATAAGGTCAATTGAATATATTTCCAACTTAAATATGAACTGTGAATGTGCTCATGTTAATATATTCTTATTCCTCCACAGTTGTAAAGAAAATCAGAACAGCCTAATAGGATTCACTTTGACTGTTGGCCCTCACTTTATGTGTAGAAACCACCATTTGTGTTTTCACATAACTATGACAATTAATTGTTACCTGAAGTTAAATATGTTATGTCTATTCTCTGTGTCAGGGATTATATCAAAAGCAAGTTTTTAAATCAAGTTAATGCATGAAGGACAAGGACAACTCAATTGTGCCTGTATTACACAAGTTTTACAATGTCAAATATAATATAAATCTTGTTTGCTGGGTGTTAAAATATGCACACTAATATCAGTAGAATGCATACTTTATACTATATTTTAAAACATAAAAATTGAAGTATTCACAGGATAGTATGCATTATGTCTTACATAGGTTCCAAAATTTCCCTTTCTACATGTGAGCATAGGCCTAATTTCATTTTCACTCATTATGACATAATCTTCAATATCTGCAAAAATATAAGCTTTTTTTCCCTCAGTGAGTAAAGAGTGAACATAAAATGTTGAAGAGTGTTCTGGAATTACACAGACATTAATAAGCACTTTCAAATCTGAAATATTATGTTATGTCTATACTTAGTGTCATTGAAAACATCAAAGTGAAGATTATGGGGAATGTAAGGTTTTCCAATCACTCTAGGTCAAGACCAGGGATGTCATATTTTTTTTTATATTTTCACTACACATGAGGAAGAAAATATTCCCATGACCCTAAAATACAAGCCACAGAAGAATGGCTGAACATAGTAGCTATTCACCAATTTAAAATACCATCTCATGTCACATAGGTTTTTATAGATACAATCACTGAATAAAGGTTTATTGTTATGATATATGGCAGGGGAATCCATATTGCATTTTTGTCATTACTGTTAGAAATAATTGATTAATAGGATAATTTACATGGAAATGTGAACTCTAGATTTTGAAACAAACTTAAGAAACAGTATTTCAAAATGTGTTGCAAAATAATACCTTCGGAAGATTGTGGTACTTGTATGAAGAATGATAAAAATCAGTGGAATATAAAATTTTTCAAAAATAAATACTTGAATACCTGCCCAATTGATTTTGTGATATTTTCAAAGCAATGGATTGTTAGAATGGTTTTTTGCCTCCACAGTGATCACTTCTTGAAGTAGTTGTTCTCAAAAAAGTTTTACCCAGATAATACAGAAAAAATATAATTGAGTTCAAATAGTTTAAATACTAAATATAAGATAAATACAAGAGAGCAATAAAAGAAAAATTGTCTAGAAGCTCATTACACAAAACTGTGTTAGAAGCAACAAGTAAAGATTTTTATTAAAACCAAAGCAAGACAGAACCTTTTTTTGATTTTAATGTGGCAGGGATTTTACTCATTATGTGGCACTGTTACTGTGCAAGAAAGACTATGAGGCACAACAAAACCCACTATCAGACTTTTATTAGGAGAAGGAACAGGAGAGTGCATGACCAAGTCTGTGGGACACAAGTGCTTAGAGAAGGAGTGGGGAGTAAAAAGGGGGAGGAGACTGTGATGTTCTTCTTATGGATTCCCCTGAACATGTGCATAAGGGCTTACAGATCTACACCTCACATGCACATAGATTGCATGATCACTGTATGCAAGTTACACGATAATGCTACCTGAATTACATAGGACATAAGGACATATTGCTGGGGTAGTGTCCAGGAATTCCAACATTCCAGACTCATTCCTTATTATATCAAAAAGGCAGGTGAACAGGAAGAAACATGTGTCCTGAAAGCTGCTTCCAGCTGACTGGGTGGGTGTCTGTTGAACCTTGGGGTGTAGTAAAGGGGTCTTCTGAGGTAGCCTTGTTTCCTGGGGTGATGGACTGTCATCTTAGAGCTGTCTATCATTCTCTGTGCCTGGGAATAAGGTTGCTTGTGTCTGAGATCCTGCTGGTGAGACAGAGAAAAGCTTAGAAAAAAAAAGAATTATATATATATATATATATTCTGTTGGGGGTTCCTAGGGTGCGGGAAGGAGTCTAAGGACCAGAAAAGTTTGGGTTATAGTTATCTGAAGCAAATCCAATCTGCTCAGATGGATTCAAGCTGATTCTGGAGCTCAGAAGGATTTTTTAAACATATTAAGAAGCAGCTATGGCAAAGGTCAAGGGGAGGTGCCTGATCTGGCCTAGTCTGGTGATCAGATGGCCAAACACCATAGCAGTTGTGCTGGAACTCTCATCCAATGACTGATGGAGGTGGATGCAGAGATCCTTGGCCAGGCCCCAGGTGGAGCTCCAGGAGTCCAGTTGTGGAGAAAGAGGAGGGACTGTGGAAGTGTGGGTTGTTGAGACCAAGATTGGAAAAGAACAGGGACAAATAGCCAAACAAATGGAAGCACATGAATTATGAACCAAAGACTGTGGAGCCCCCAGCTGGATCAGGCCCTCTGGATAAGTGAGACAATTGAATAGCTTGAACTTTTTGGGAGGCATCCAGGCTGTGGGACCAGGACCTGTCCTTAGTGCATAAGCTGGCTGTTTGAAACCTTGGGCTTACACAGGGACACTTTGTTCAGCCTGGAAGGAGGGGATTGGGCCTGCCTGCACTGAATCTACCAGGTTTAAATGAATCCCCAAGGGAGTCTTTGCCCTGGAAGAGATGGGAATGGAGGGCAGGGAGTGGAAGGAAGGTGGGGCTGGGGGCAGGAGGGGGAAGGACAGGGGAACCCATGGCTGATATGTAAAATTAAAACACAAATATAATAAATAACAAAAAAGAAAATAAAATAAAGAAGCAGCCATGGGAATTTAAAATCTTGAGCTGGTTACCATGATATTGTAATATTTTAGTACTCTCCTGTATTGGTTAGTGTTAGTGAGGGAGAGAGGTATGGAGGAGGATATTTGGAACAAGCTTTTAATATTTACCTGAGATAAGACTTATCTGACACAGATTATTTTAAAGCACCTGTTTCCTTTACTTATTTACCATCCAGGAGACAAAGGGGATAAATTGCTTAGGGCTAGCAATAATATATTGTTATATTTAAGTTTGTTTTATTGCAGAATACAGACCACTTTGAGTCTAGGGTATAAACACATTTGGTCTGTTACTATACCTTTACACCTGGGTATACTTGAAGGTTTATGAACTCCAGCTCCATGGTGGTCATGTGACAAGAAGCTGAGTAATTAATTAGGAGTGGAAACCAGGAATACAAAAGCTTATGGGATGAAACTTCATTCTTCTGGAATTGGTGACAAGGCAGTGGATCACGGTGTCCTGTGGACCTTGAGAGAGAGCAGGCCCTTGTCTGTGTCAATGTGCATGAAGATGAGAAGCATTCCTGACCAGTCTGGAGTGAAACACTTGAAGGGAGAAAATGAAACAAAAGCTTCTACCTTAGCTGGAAAATCTCTTCCCATTAGGTACCATTAAAAGTAAAATTAAGTTATGGGATCTGGTGAGGTGAGTAAGGCCCTTGACCCTGACAATAGGGAAATGCAAAGGAGAAGTGGTACCCCAAAACCCCCTCAGGACTGAGTGAGTGGTTCAGTTTCCAAAAGGAAGATAATGGATCACCCCTTTTTTCATTATGGGTTACCTATGAGCCTGTGGCCAAGCCTAAGAGGTCCTCAGGAGGTCATTGTTTGATGTCCCCATGCCACAAGGTACATGAGGGCAAGCAACTGAACAGTATCACTCTTGGTTTCACTTTGGACAAGGCTCAGTTGATGGCCCACATGGACATGGTCACATACAAGCCCATGTGGCCTTTTCTTCAATACATTTAAAACAGTGACCTGGAAGCCTTCAAGCAGTCACTTAGATAGCTTGTGCCTACATTTGGCAGTTGTGTTGATGTGCTTTCTCATCTCTTCCATGGTACTTTAAATGGCACAGCTGAGATTTCTTCTTTGGGGTAATGGGCCCTCTCTCTACATGTTAAATCTTAGCCTTGATGTCACAAAGCTCTGGAAGACATGAGATGGATTTTTATCCTTATCCTGAATTATTATTATTTTTTAGCTTTTATAGTTTACTGGCTTTAGGACCACTTTAGAAATCTGGTCTCTGGCTAAAGATTCATCCTGATTGTCATAATCCCAATGAGTGTCCTGATCGCAAACTCATTTGCATGCATCCCAGCCTGCTTCCAGACCTGTCTGTGCTACTCAGGGCAGCTCAGGAACAGGTGACAGTAAGAGTTGTGAGGTGGAAGCCAGAGTTGGACAGGAGCAGCCCACCTGATATTGGAGAGCCAAGCTTAGGTCAGATGAGCAGAGGTTCTTTGCAGTCAGAGAGTCCTCAGGATCAGGTTGCCTGTAGGCAGGAGAGAAAGAATCAGAAAGGGAGGGCTCAGAGCTTAGGTGAAAAGCTTGGGTATAAGGTAACTCTTTTGATTTACCCATTGGCTGGCAGAAGTTAGTTAACTCCTGTGAAATATTGGGGTCCAGGCAGCCATTATATTACCATATTTACTGGTATTTAGTGACATTTATGGCATTTTTCAGAGGAGGAATGGAACCAAATTGAGGAAGCCTTAATGTCCCATTACTGCATCTGAGAAAAAAATAAAAATAAATAAAAATAACAAATAGAATCCAAGACCCCAGTCTCAGGCATCCCTGAGGTAGGAAAGGATCTGTGAATCAATGCAAGTTACCCCAACTTTGCTCAAGAAAGTTTAAGGAACAGAGAGTAGTTACATGAGAACTCCCCAGTGCTCTGACAACATTCAATGTTTCAAGATAGAATGAGTCAGTATGTGCCCAGCTGGAGAACACCCCACTGGTCATACAGCAAGAAATATATCTCAGGCTACAGTCATGGGAAATGGTAAGGGATTGGAAAGGGTAAACTCGCCAATCAGTAGCCAGTGTTGTGTGGTACTGTTCTGTGGCCAGGAAAATGAAAAAAGAGGGCAGTCATAGATAAAAGAAACATCCGTATACATTCCAGGAAGCAGAGCAGAGACAGCCTACTTCATCTTGGCAGCAATGTAGGTTTTAATGCTGAAGTGCTGTGTTATTCATTATGCAGCATTGTTGCTGTGTAAGAAAGGCCACTAATGGAGTTTTATTAGGAGACAAGTGGTACAGAAGAGAGTGTGACCCTGCCTGTGGAAGACATGTTCTTAGAGAATGAGGGGAAGGAGGAATCTATGATCCACTTTTTATGGATTTCCCTGCACATATACATATGGACTTATGGAGCTGCACCATGCATGGGCAAAGATTGCATGAACAGGCTGTGTGCAAATAACGCTATCACACAGCACACAGATTATGTAGGATATCAGGACCATTGCTTGGCTACAGAACTGTGCATATGTGATCACATAGCTGGGGAATTCCCTGGAGTTTTAGCACTATCTCCACTACAATTGATCTCTGAGCTGCAAAGACATGTTGTGGCATGTATGCATCTTTTTTATAAATGAACAAATAATTTTTACAGAAAAGTAATGGAAAAATACCTAAACACTTCGAGGTTAATAAAATGATAGGAATCAATACTCACCATATGAATACTGGGGCTTATATTTCTCAAATCATTTGCATTTTCCTGATGATTAAGGATGCTGAGCAGCGAAGGAAAAGTGCATAAGACTTTCATGAACAGACTGGGTGTGGGGTGTGGCAGAGTGGAGGTGTGGGAGATGAGAACATAGGGAAATCAGAGGGTCGCGCTTGAACAGGGACAGAGTGGGAGGGCAGGGAGGGAGATACCATGATAGATGAGGACATCATGGGAATAGGAAGAGACAGGATGCTGTGGACAGTCTCAGAAATACACAAGGATGACCCCACTTCAGACTGCTGGCAGTGGTCCAAAGGGTGTTTGGTCTGGTCTACACTGGTGACAGGTCTAGCAAATACCCTAACTGTCATTATAGAGCCTTTGTCCAGTGACTGATGGAGGCAGATGCAGAGACCCACAGTCAGGCAACAGGCTAAGCTCCAGGAATCCAATCAATGAGAGAGAGGAGGGATTCTGTAGGTGGGGAATGTTGAGATCACAATTGGAAGATGTGCAAAGTTGACCACCCACACTATAGGAATCCCATGAACTGTAGACTAGTGGCTATGGATCCCCCATGATATTGGACTAGGGCCTCTGGATATGGAAGATAGGTGTTTGGCTCAAAATGTTTGGGGTGCACCCAGGTAGGGGGATCAGGATCCATCCATGGTGCATGATCAGACTTTTGGGAATCCAGTGACTGTGGTGTGATGCCTTGCACAGCCTTGGTGCAGGGGAAGGGGCTTGGACATGCCTAGGCTCAGTGTGCTGGGTTCTGCTGGAAGAATAAAGGAGGGAGGAGGGAGGATCTGTGTATGGTATGTAGAGTGGGTAGTATATTTCTCAATAAAGAAAAAATGAATAAAACTCAATTAAAATATACAAAGAGTAGTGGATGTGTCCACGGTTAGGTATCATTATTTTGAGTAGTCAAATGAATTTCCCCACAAAAGACAGACACTGCATAACACTGATTAAATGCAAAAGTGTATTTCATGAAAATAGACCAAGGAAACAAGCAGTTCTCTGTGTTTAACTATTTGCAAAAATAGATGTCAAACCTAAACTACTGAGAAAAGAAGAAGAAATTAATTTCATTCTGATTGAAATAATAATTCCTCAAGTATGTATTATGATTCTGCATATATCCCCCAAATGAGTACCATGGAGAAGTCAAGAATGAAAGCTGCCAGAAGGGCCATGAGAAGGTAAGAATTTAGAGTAAATGCAAACAAGGGGTGCAGAAGAAATGTTCAATGCCTATCTCTAGGAAGATTTCAGCAAGCTGGGAAGCAAAGAGAATTTTTTTTTCAATCTTGGAAGTCTTTCTTTTACACACCATGGGAGGCTCAGTTACTGACTAGACTGGATTTTCTTTGGGCACTTTGCATGTCACAGTGGCTGTAGAAACTTTTATGATCTAGTCCATGGCAATGTAAAGGAACATGAACCTCATTACTTTTTCACCACAATACTCACATGCAACTTATTCTCTGTGCCCTCTCACAAATGTTTGACCAGCTCATAGTGCTGTGGGATGTCTAAGTATGTCAAATGTGTTGCTCTGATTGGTTAAAATAAAACACTGGTTGGCCAGTAGCCAGGCAGTTAGATAGATGGGACAAGCAGAGAAGAGAATTCTGAGAAGTGGAAAGCTAAGGCAGGGAGACACTGCCAGCTGCTGTCATGACAAGAAAGATGTAAGGTACTGGTAAGCCACAAGCCACATGGGAAAGTATAGATTCATAGAAATGGGCTAAATATAAGAGTAAGAGCTAGACAATGGTAGGCCTGAGCTAATGGCCAAGCAGTTTAAATAATATATGTGTCTGTGTGTTTATTTTATAAGTGGGTTGTTGGACTAACAGGGCTTGGTGGGGGCTGGAGAGAAGGTCTCCAACTACATCATAGTGCATTTTTTCTTAATGCTAAAAACATCATTTTGGATTATTTGTAATAACATTTCAGAAATACTTTACTAAATACCTAAAGAGAGATTATAAACAAGAAGCACCTACAGGTAAGCCAATCTCAAAGCTACATACAATTGAATTTTTACTATTATACAAACATGTTTCATAAAACATGGTGTCTTAGTTAGGGTTTCTATTACTGTGAAGAGACACCATGACCAGGGTAACTCTTATAAAGGAAAACAATTAACTGTAGTTGGCTTATAGTATAGAGGTTTAGTCCATTATTGTCATGGAGGGAATCATGGTGGTTCAGCAGGCAGAAATGGTGCTAGAGAAAAGTAACTGAGAGTTCTACATCTAGATGTGCAGGCAATAGGAAGAAACTGGGAGCCACTAGCCAGACTTGAACTTCTGAGACTCAAAGCCCAACCTCTAGTTAGGCAGTTACTACAAAAAGCCACACTTACTCAAAAAAGGCCACATCCCCTAATAGTTCCTCTCAATATGAACCTATGGGGCCATTTTCATTCAAATCATCAAAATCTACTCTCTGGCCCCTGTTGGCTTGTAGTCATATCATAATTCCAAATGCATTTATTCCAACATCAAAAGTCCCCATAATCTATCACAGTATCAAAACTTTTTAAAGTTCTGAAGTTCCAAGTTCCATTTGATTCTCATGATATCTCTTAACTATAATCTCTGTAAAATTATAATGAAAAAGCATATCACATTCTCCCAACCTACAGTAGTAGCACAGGATATACATTACCATTCCAAACAGAGCAATGCAAGACTGATAAACAGCTGGGCAAGGTCCAAACTCTACATATCCCTGTCTGATGTCAAATTGTTCTTAAGATTTCCAACTCCTTTCAGCTTTGGTGACTGCAACATACTACTTTTGCTTCAATGGTTTCTCAGTTTGTGAGCAGCTTATCTTGGCCAGTATCCTATGGCTCTGGCATCTCCAACATTGAGATCAACAACACAATCCTGGATTCATCTTCACAGCTTCTAAGACCTCAGATTCCCATGTCCCTGGCCAGTAATGTTGTTCCTTCAAAACCATTCACCTCCTAACTGTTCTACTCCCTAAGGGCCTGTGGAGGTCATTTATATTCAAACAATCATAAAATGTTTTGCACATAAGGAAAGGAAATTACAGTGATCCTGAAAACTACTCTGGTAAAAATAACAATAGCAACGATTATTTACAATTAAGAAACAGTAAGTTAAAATCATAAAACATTAATATCTCTAGATCATTTCCAATGAATTAATGTGTTTGACACATTAATTTGCCAACCAATCAAATAATCATTTAGCTCCCTATTAAAGAATGAGCAAGGGGAACACTCTTTCACTGTTGCTGGGAATGCAAACTTGTATAGTCTCTCTAGAAATCAGTATGGTGGTTTCTTAAAAAATTAGGAATAAGTCTTCCTCAAGACCCAGCTATACCACTTTTGGACATATACCCAAGGAATGTTCAACCTTACCCCAAGGACACATGGTCAACTATGTTAGTATCAGCACTATTCATAATAGCAAGAACCTGGAAACCACCTAGATGCCCCTCTACAAAGAATGGATAAAGAAAATGTGGCACATATACACAATGGAGTACTATTCTGCAGTAAAAAAAAAACAATGATATCATGAAATTTGCAAGCAAATGGATGGAACTAGGAAAAAAATATCTTGAGTGAGTTAACCCACACTCAGAAAGACAAACATAGTAAGCTGAATAAAGGGTTTGAATTCCTGTGTCACAGACAGAAGATCCTGAACACTCTACAGTGGTTCCCAAATGTGGAGGCAAAAATACAAGAGAACAGAGATATGTAATATGTCTATGCAGATAGGGGAAGTATTTTCATCATCTCGTAGCAGTGACACAAAACTATAAAAACATTATCTGAGCCAGGGCAAAAATGTTTCTGCTCTAGGTCCAAATTCTTAGTAGCATAAAGAAAGAACAACAGATATGTCAAAATCAATTTACTAAAACACTTCACAGACATGGTGAGAAATGCTAAATCTTGTGTATAAACATGTTATAATTTATAGAAAACATGAAAATAAGTTATGGAATATCAATAGAGTGACTTACCTGTCAGTGCAAATTGTGAGGACTTGGACATGGTTCTTTCCCCTGCCTAATGAATTCCTGACACTTAAGTGTGACCATTAATTTAACCTGGGCATGAAACTTTTTCATCGCTGGAACTTCTGTTTCAGAAATTACAATGAAAGTGGTTGCTGAAGAAATTTTGATGTCTGGATATTGGTGAGATTGTTAAGGCCACTCTACGTAGTTAAAAGGAAGGTTTATTTTGTAGGGTAACTTACAAATGTAGGGATAGGTTGTAGGGCCTGGCAAAGGTATGGCGCAGTCCAGTGGTGTTCTCTGGAGAACTCTGCTAGCTCTACCTCCGGAGTCCAGGGTCTGGGCACCAAGAGATCCCTCTCCTTTGGATCCTGGATCTTCAGCGTCCTCTCTCAGACCTGCTTTGTAGGCGTGACCATTACTAAAGCCTCAATGGGGATTGGAACCTCCAGGCCAAAGCTGGAATGGCTACCCACTACATCTGAGTTCCATGTTGCTATGGAGAAGTCGACAATCTGAGAAATATAACAAATCCATTAGTCATATTTGATTGTCCTCTCTTAGAAGCCTGTTCCTTTCTGATGAGAGACAGGAAGGGAGGGGATCTAGAGTGGAGGAGGGATGGGAAGAAAATGTGAGGAGTAGAGGGTGGGGAATCTGTAATCAGATTATCAGAAAAGAATCTATTTTCAATAATAGGAAAAATATTGAAATTAACATTCTGTCATTCCTTAACCAAATTTCAATTAGGATTTAGAACCATTTTCAGGATATCTGTACTCTACCATATAAAATATTATTTTAACCTTAACCATTTTTAAGTGAGGGGAAATCTACTACCCTGCACATCAGAGTATGCTTCTCATTCCTTACCATTTTCAAGACAATGTCTTATCACTCGGACCTTGATTCAGAGTCTCCCTCAGTGCTAATAATTTTTGCATTCTTTGGTCCAAGGTTCATTGGTGATACATGAATTTATTTTTGTTGTTGTTGTTGTTTGTTTTTGTTTTTTGTTTTTTGAGACAACTTTTCTCGGTTTAGCTTTGCGCCTTTCCTGGATCTCACTCTGTAGCCCTGGCTGGCCTCAAACTCACAAAGATCCACCTGGCTCAGCCTCCTAAGTGCTGGGTTTAAAGGTGTGTGCCACCACCGCCCGGGTAATTAAATTTCTAAAAACATATGTTGTACTCTGATATAACTTCCATCTCCCTAACAAGAAAGTATGTATAAATTTCTTATCATAATTGGCAGCTTTATTTCCAGCTTTAACAAGAGTACTGAATAATTGAAACACACACACACACACACATACACACATACACACACACATTGTTTTGGTGGCATATTTATTAAGATTTATTATGTGCCAGGATAATTGAGAGTGAATTATATTGCACTACAACAAATATCCCCTATAAAAACTTTTCTCTGATTTTTTTCTGTTTTGAAATATATTGGTAGAAAAAATAATGGTAAAATTAAAAGCAAAATGTGTGGTAGACATACTGTATTTTAAAATTCAAATCTAGAGTATTTTTTAGCTTAAAACTTGCTGAAAATTCAATGCAAAAATTTCATTTTCAAAATAAAATGCAGATTGATTTGTCAGATGACTCCACCTGCCAGCCAACCCACCACCATAGATTAACACTGGAATTAAAAAGGAAAACTCTCTTTAGGACTCATTTTAGAAAGATTCATCAGAAAAAAAACTCATGTCTTGTAAAATCTGTAAGTCACAAATTCATGATTTAAATGATTTAGAAATTAATTTAAGCAATGAAAGAATCCAACTGAAAATGGAAGAAGAAAGAGACCTGATGCCACTCCATTAAGAATTATGGAAGAGTCTTGATAGGCTGGCTATTTTTGACGAGTACTTCAGCTGGATCACTAGTGCTCAGGGTCTTCAAGGAAAAGCTCTCTCCTCTAAAGGTGTTTGCTGCCAAGTCTGATGACCCAGACATGGTCCTTGGGCCCACATGTTGGAAGGATGAACTGACTCATACATGAGCACTGTGGCATGGAAAAACATGCATATGCACACACAAGTTAATGTGATAAAAAAAAATTAACAGAGAGACAGTTTTTCTCTGTGTAACTTCCCTGGCTGTCCTGGAACTTACTCTGTAGACTAGGCTGGCTTCAAACTCATAGAGATCCACCTGCCTCTACTGGGAAAAGCTCTCTCCTGTTTTGGATGGGCTTTGGAGGTATTCAGGGAGGCTCTTCTCTATTGTCCTTTTCTAGTTATTCTGTGTCCTGTGAGAGTGAGTTATCTTCACCTTGCTTCTTCTTTTTCTTTTTGTTCTTTTTTTTTTTTTTTTCGTTTTAGAATTTCCAGTTGGAAGAGCTCCCTCTCCTTTTTCTTTATCATCATCTGAAATCCTTTGATCATTGATGATTAGTTCCAGGGATTTCAGAAGTGAAGCTCTTTCTTCATCTACCCAGTTTCCCCCACCCTTCTGCTGGTGCATTTCAGTCTGAGCTGGGATCAGCAGAAGACAAACCATCAATGCCCATGTTTGTTCAGGGAAATTCACTAATATAGAGAAAATTTCATTTAAACAGATAATTCAAGGGTTCAAGCCACTCTCCTGTAATCTGCAATTACGAGTGTGTTTGCTGCTCAGGGGGGAATCAGAAATATTGCGAAAGTTTCATTATACCAAAAAAATCCCGTCCCCAAAGCTACTCTCTTGCAACCTGGAAGTGCGACTGTGTTTACTGCTTGGGGGAAACCGCCAATAAAGAGAAACTTTCATTTAAGCAATGAAACCCCCCCCCTCAAGCCACTCTACTGCAACCTGGAAGTATGACTGTGTTTGCTGCTCATGAAATGGGGAATGGGAATCACAAATATAGAGAAATATCGAAAAACTCTAATTTATACAAAGAAATTCCATGCGGAGGGATATTCATCTGCAACCCAGAAGTTTGATCATATTACTGCTCCAAGATGAAATCGCAAGGAAAGAGAAACTTTGGTTCCTATTTTGCTTAATCTTTCCTCTGCAGCCTGGTCCAATTTACTGCAGCAGATTTTGATGCACTTCCTGTAGTAGTTCTTTTTTATTTTCTCCTTTTTTATTTATTATATTTCTATTTTAATTTTACACATCAGCCATGAGTTCCCCTGTCCTCCCCTCTTCTGCCCCCGCTCCCACCTTCCCCCTAGTACGTCCCCTCCATTCCCATCTCCTCCAGGGTGAAGACTGCCCTGAGGATTCAATTCAACCTGTTAGATTCAGTCCAGGCAGGTCCAGTCCCCTCCTCCCAGACTGAGCAAAGTGTCCCTGTGTAAGCCCAAGGTTCCACACAGCCAGCTCATGCACTAAGGACAGGTCCAGGTCCCACTGCCTGGGTGCCTCCCAAACAGTTCAGGCTATTCAATTGTCTCACTAATCCAGAGGGCCTGATCCAGTTGGGGGCCCCACAGCTTTTGGTTCATAATTTATGTGTTTCCATTAGTTTGGCTATTTCTCCCTGTGCTTTTCCAATCTTGGTATTAACAATTCACACTCTTACACTCCCTCCTCTTTCTCGACAATTGGATTCCTGGAGCTCCACCTGGGGCTTCACCAAGGATCGCTGCATCCACTTCCATCAGTTATTGGATGAGAGTTCCAGCATGACCTTTAGGGTGTTTAGCCATATGATCAATAGACTAGGTCAGATCAGGCTTTCTCTCCAACATTGACAGTAGTCTACAGTGGATGTATCATTGTGGATTTCTGAGGACCTCTCTAGCACTTTGCTTCTTCCTGTTCTCATGTGGTCTTCATTCATCGTGGTCTGTTATTCCTTGTTCTCCCTTTCTGTTCTTGATCCAGCTGGGACCTCCTGCTCCCCTAAGCTCTCTTTCCCTTGAACCTTGCCCTTCATTACTCCCACTCTAGTCCAGGTTGTGGTACTGGATATCACTTTCTAAAAATAACACAAGTAGCACAGACACTTAGGAAAAACAATCCATCAATGGGACCTGTTGAAACTGAGAAGCTTTTGTACAGCAAAGGACACAGTCAACAAGACAAAGCGAGAGCCTACAGAATGGGAAAAGGTCTTCACCAACCCCACATCTGACAGAGGGCTGATATCTAGAATATACAAAAAACACAGGAAATTAGACATCAAAATGCTCAACAGTCCAATTAAGAAAGGGGCTATAGAACTAAACAGAGAATTCTCAACAGAGGAAGCACAGATGGCTGAAAGGCATTTAAGGAATTACTCAACATCCCTAATGATCTGGGGAATGAAAATCAAAATGACTCTGAGATACCATCTTACACCTGTCAGAATGGCTAAGATCAAAAACACTGAAGAAAGCTTATTCTGGAGAGGATGTGGAGCAAGGGGAACTCTCCTCCACTGCTGGTGGGAATGCAAGCTTGTATAGCCACTTTGGAAATCAATATGGTGCTTCCTTAGAAAGTTGGGAATCCATCTTTCCAAGACCCAGCTATAGTAGTACTCTTGGGTATATACCCAAGGAATACTCAATCATACCACAAGGGCAATTGCTCAGCTATGTTAATGTCAGCATTGTTTGTAATAGCCAGAATGAGGAAACAACTTTGATGTCCTTCAACTGAAGAATGTATGAAGAAAATATGGTACATATACACAATGGAGTACTACTCATCAGTTAAAAACAATGACATCATGAGGTTTTCAGGCAAATGGATGGATCTAGAAAAAAATCATCCTGAGAGAGATAACCCAGACTCAGAAAGACAAACATGGTATGTACTCACTCACAGTAGGACACTAGATATAAAACAAAGATGACTAGACTGCTACACAACTCCAGGGAGGCTACCTGGAAAACAGGACCCTAGGGAAGACACAGGGATTGCCCAATGACAGAGAAGTGGATGAGATCTACATGAACAACCTGTAGCGGTTCTTTAACAGAGGTGACTGGAATGCAATTAGCTTTTACTATATAGGGACTGTATTGAAAATTAAAGGAAATATGCAGCCTTAATGTGGGTTTTCAACAGTAGTTACTGAATAGGAAGCATTTTTTGTGAATTCCGTGTGTCTAAATTTATGCCTCAGATATTTCTAGGAATATGCTTTAAAAGTAATTTTAATAATGAGGGAGCACATCACCATAGAAAACATCACAATCCTGTGCAGTGAACAGTATGAAAGCCAGAGGGTCCAAAGATTCTCAGTCTCTGTCTCTGTCTCTGTCTCTGTCTCTGTCTCTCTCTCTCTCTCTCTCTCTCTCTCTCTCTGTTTCTCTCTGTCTGTGGAGATATAGTTTATCCATGAGCAATTAAGTTACTAATGGTTGAACGTTACTATACGAAAAATACAGTGCTTCAATTTCCAAAGAAGTTTACTTCTGTTTTAATGTAAAATTAAGACCTTGTATTTTCCTAACAAATACAAAAATTTAGGACATACCTCAACTTTAATAAATACTTCTGTATGATTTAATCCTCTAACAATTACAGATTCTACATAGTAATTCAGAAAACAAACAGAAGTATAGAAAAAAAAACAACACACAGGGTTTCTTCTCCCTTGTTACAGACACAATCATGGTTTCACTCAATCTAAGGAACTGGTCTATAATGGAACTTTATTTCCACACACATGCAGGTTTGAAATTTTAGATTTGTATCCAGATACCATATTTTGTATGTTACTAGGTAGTAACTGCATGAATTGTGAATCATTGGGTAATCTTTGTTATCAGTTAAGCATTACTATTTTTATGAAAAAGCTAGCCTGCATATTCTAAAATCATCAATTCATTGTAAAAGTTTGCATATCAATGTGTGTGTGTGTGTGTGTGTGTATGTAACAGATAGAAGGGTATTAGATTATCCCTAAATTTTTCAGGAGTTTTTTTTTTTGTCCTTTTTCCAGAGACTAAACTAAAGCATGACACATACTTGTCCCATTTTCTTACCTTTGGTTTATATGCCCATGAATCAGAAGGAGCTTTATGACTTTTCCTGTTATTCCTTACTTTCACAATTTCTTAAAATTCCACTATTGCCCACTCCATGATGATTTCAAACAATTTTGAAGTCTAAATTCTCAGTGGTACCTAATAATGCAAGATTTCAGTCATAGGTACATTGCATTGTCAGGAAATCACAATGCATTGCCTAGGTTTGTCTGCACCACAGAGCATCTTCAAGGTACAAAGTTAGTGAAACCTCATGTTACACAAGAAAATGATTCAGAGGTAAACTGACAACCGATTTTCAGATAAGTGTGTTCTACATGGGATAACTATATGTGATAGCCTACTAGTATGGGAGCATGGAAGTGTATTTAGAGACAGCAATGAATTTAGGATATAATGGTATAAAAGACCAGTGGGAAATCATGTTACATGGCAGGTTCTATATTGAAGGAAATGGAAGAGCTAGGCAAAGGAGGGAATATGTTGAAGGATAAATAAAAATGATTCATTTTGAATAAAACATGGAATCCTACTACTATAAAAAATGTCTATAATCTGTTGATACATATATAAGCTTTTTAAAAATAGAGTTGCTGTGTGGTGGTGGTGCATGCCTTTAATCCTAGAACTCAGGAGGCATAGGCAGGCACATCTTTGTGAGTTTGAGGCCAGCCTGGTCTACCAAGCGAGATGCAAGAAAGGCACAAAGCTACACAGAGAAACCATGTCTCAAAAAAACAAAAAGGGGGGGGGGTCAAGAGACAACAGGGCAACAGTTTGGCTCCTGGACACTATAGAATAACAAAACAATGTACAATGTCAGAAATGTGTACCTCTTTATGAGTTCCCCCTCATTACAGGGTATCATCAAAATTCTTGGTTACTCTCTAAAATTTGAATGTCAGACCCTATTTCTAAAATACCAAACATGTAAATCACAGAACAGTGAGAAATCAACATAGTATTGACCTGTAAGAATGATCCTTACAGACTATCTTTCAAATTGCTTGGAGGTTGCATGCATGTTAGCAGAGAAGGGAAAGAATTCACAAATCCTACCAAGCTTTGAATCCAGGTGATTACAGCGACTGACCTGTAAAAAATTCCAATTGATACAATAATGACATTAATATAATAAGAGTAAACAAAAGTTTTCTAATAAGATTAAAAGCCCATTCCACAAGATAAAATGTATACATGGTACTGTTATTGGGGCCAGGAACCAGTGGCTACACATGCAATACACCTTAAAAAATTATTTGTTAGTAACAATATGGTAATACTTTAACTAATTCCTAATAATTTATATTCATAACCATATATAGTGCATCACTCAATCTTTCTCACAGAGTTGAAATTAGACAAAAACATACACCAAGTTCCTAGGTCTTGTTACTATTGTGGAATGGGAGAGGAACTTTATTTGTTCATATTATGCAAATTCATAAATGTTAATTTGTGGACATAGTTATATATAACTATTTCTGTGTAAAAAATACTGGATAATAACTAACATAATATTGCTGGTAAATTCTATATACCTGTGTTACCTTTCTTTCTGTGCATTTAGGATCACTATGTAATTTAGACAATGCACAAAGTAACAACCATAGTGATAAAAAGTAATGCTTTTTATGGCCCTACATGTAGGAGGTAGAATATTAATTACAATGTGGATGACACATCAGCACTCTCAATTCCTAGAAGGAATGTACAATATGAAATGTGTGTTTTCTCTTCTTTCTTATTTACTTTCACCATCTTTGTACATACCCTTAAAAAACAGAAAGCCTATAGTAATGAAATGTTTAAAATGATAGAGAAAAACATGTCATGTTGGAGTTAATCAGTTTTGCATACTAAGACTCCTTTATGTGGCTGTAGTCATTCTTTCTCAGACTTCCTCTTATATTACTCTACAGCATGAACTACAGCTAAAATTAAAAATTTGTAATAACAAGAAAAGAAGTTGAAATTGAATTTAGAAGTTGGGCAAAATCTACTTTCATGTAGTGTGAATGTAATTGGACCCCAAGGGCCAAAGGAGTTGTGCTTTTTGAAGTTGTGGCTTCGCACAGAGTAGGGGTTGCAATGTTGGAGGAAGTGTGTCACTGTGGGGGTAGGCTTTGAGGTCTCCATTGTGTAAGTTTTCCTGAGAGTGACACTCAGTACACTTCCCTTTGCCTTTGGATCAAGATGCATCTCTGTAGTTAGAGTTTTCCTGCCTGGCCCAGTCAGGACAAATCTCTCTTACCCGCCAGTCCCACAATCGCTCAGACCCAACCAAGAAAGCACACAGAGACTTACATTGTTTAGAAACTGTATGGCTGTGGCAGGCTTCTTGTTATCTACTTCTTCTATCTTAAATTAACCCATTTCTGTTAGTCTATATTTTGCCACATGGCTCGTGGCTTACCAGTGTCTTTACATGTTGCTTCTCATGGCGGCGGCTGGCGGTGTCTCTCCCCAGCCTTCTACTTCCCAGAATTATCTTCTCTCTTGTCCCACCTATACTTCCTGCCTGGCCACTGGCCAATCAGAACTTTATTTACACAGAGCGATATCCACAGCACTTCCCCTTTTCTTTTTTTTTAAGGAAGGTTTTAACTTTTACATAGTACAATTACATATAACAAAACAATTATCAAGCAAGAATTACAGTTACAATATTAAAGAAGATATCCTATCTATCTTATATTTGTGAATCTAAGGTTTTTATACCTAACTTATCTTTTATCATAACTGAGGAAATTATAACTATCTAGTCTTCAACCACATCAAAGACCTCAGAAGGATATAATATTACCTGAGAACCGGAAGAAGGATGCAAGCCTTTTTCGGGAGTCTTGCAAGAGTAGACAGAGACAGCTGGCAGCCTGGACAGTCACCTAATGTTCCTTTGTAAAGTTGGGGCATTTCTCTTCAGCCCACAGGGATAGAGTCTCTTGGTTACTTCTCTCAGTGTCCTGTAGAATGTCTGGCAGTTTCCTCTGCGAAGCAGGAACCTGAAGGACCATTTTGTCAAGCCAAGTTCAGTGGTCACCTTTCTATGGGTCCTGCATGTCCAGTTGATCAAGCAGTCCAGGCAAGAACAGTTTCTTGCCCAAATGGCTATTTTTGCAAAGGTGAAGATAAGATATGAAATGTCTTCAATGCCCATTCTCCTCTCTGAAGTAAATTGGTGCTGCCAGGAGCAGACATGACTCACTGTCCAGAAAGTCTAAATTTTAAAAATATTTTAAATGCCATATTCTGAAGGTCTTTGAAGTATTTGAAGATTACCTATCTATCTGAAATATCTCTATGTATACCTAGAAGACTTAACTAACATGGCTATGAGTATGATTACCACAGCTGATTAATTATTAATCTATTTTTAATTATCCATTACAATTTTAAATGAGCTATACAAACACAATATCTTAAACACGAGTAGAAATATATACATAGTATAACAAAATTAACTTTAACTTTGTATCAATAGACTAAAATCTATACCAATGTAAAACATTTTAAACAAGTTGTTGCTCTTTAGAAATAAGTTCCTTTATCTACCCTTTCATCCTATTATATCTGTATCATATCCCCTTTTCTTCTTTAGAAAGAGATCTCATTTATAATCAAACTGCTTTAAAGAAAAATATTGTTTTTTTTTCTGTCCCACACCAGAGGGCTCTTCTGATTTGGGACACAAGAATCTCTTAACCTTTTCTTTTAGCAATATGTCTGGGTTTAGAGAAGGAGTGAGCCAATTCCATCTCCAAAGCCAGCTTGATAATTTTGGGAATGTGGGTGTAGTTTCTATTACTACTTCCTGCTGGAGGGGGGCGCTGTATCTTATGGGGACACAAAGAAAATTTTAGGATTATGGAGTCGTCCATTAGGGTGAACCTCTGAGCCAGTTGCCTTGAAACCATTCTGGATGTTGCATCATCTGGGCCATGGTGTCATGGGAGACCTTTCAGGTGGTCTTGGCTGATCAAACCTGATGTATCTTAATCTGCAACAAATCCACAGCCTCTGGTTTTCTGTGGAAACAAAAGCAGAGACTCCTTTCCAAAGCAACATATCCTTATATCCAAATTTTGAAGTTAAGGTACCTTTAAAATTTACATACTTGTTTAACTCAACAGCTTTTACGATCAAATCTTTTTCTGTAGTTAAAAATCCCAAAGACAAGACAAACCAGATTCTCTGTGTAATATCCATCTTTGTAAGACTGAAACGCCACTGTGGCTGCTGGCTCCACCCACCTCAGCTTCCCAACATGGCGGTGGTACAGTTTGCTGACAGCTCTGGGTCTGGAGCTATGTGTAACATCAACTATCAGAAGCAGTTCTATTAAAGCAGTGCATAGCCCAGAAACTTTTTTTTCTTTTTTTTAAACTAGCAAAGGTTAAATCCACCACGCAGCAGAGTAAAGTGTCACTTATAGACTCCTCATTCCCACCACACTACAGGTCAGACGCACACGCCAGGAACCCGCCATAGTAGCTCAAACCGGCAGGCTGCCGCTAACTTGAGAGAGACAATTAGGAAGCTATTTTTAGCTCCGTTTAGAATCTTTTTTCTCAGGTTTTAGGTGGAAACTCTTGCCAACACGTTGGGCGCCATTTGTAGTTAGAGTTTTCCTGCCTGGCCCAGTCAGGACAAATCTCTCTTACCCGCCAGTCCCACAATCGCTCAGACCCAACCAAGAAAGCACACAGAGACTTACATTGTTTAGAAACTGTATGGCCGTAGCAGGCTTCTTGTTATCTACTTCTTCTATCTTAAATTAACCCATTTCTGTTAGTCTATATTTTGCCACATGGCTCGTGGCTTACCAGTGTCTTTACATGTTGCTTCTCGTGGCGGCGGCTGGCGGTGTCTCTCCCCAGCCTTCTACTTCCCAGAATTCTCTTCTCTCTTGTCCCGCCTATACTTCCTGCCTGGCCACTGGCCAATCAGAACTTTATTTACACAGAGCGATATCCACAGCACATCTCCTCCACTCTCAGCTCCTCCAGCATCATGTCTGCCTGCATATAGCCTTGTCACACAATGATGATAATGGACAAAACCTCTGAAACAGTAACCCATCAAACTAATTGCTTTCCTTTGCATAAGGTGTTGTGGTCATGGTATCTACTCACAGCAAGAGAAACTCTAAGATAGAAGTTGGCTACAAGGACTAATGAATTGCTGTGGTAGGTCTACCCATTTTTGATTTGAAGGAAAGTAATAAGGACTGTATAGTGTGGCAAACTAATGGGATCATGGAAGACAATGCTGGTGCTGAAAATGATTTGTACTGTTGGGGACTCAATCAAGAGGTTTCAGAGGGGAAACATTTTAGTATGTTGCCTGGAGAACCTTTAGTGATATTTTGGTGAGGAAGGCATCTGCAGTTTTCTCTTGTCCAAAGAGTCTACCTAGGCTAAAATGAAGATATTTGGATGAATTCTATTGGCAGAGGAAATCTCAAAGCAGCAAAGCATTGATTCTGTTGTGAAGTTACTAGTGTTAACTCTCATAAAGATTCATAATGGAAGGAGCATGCTGAGAAAGGAAACATATAAAATGTACAATTTGAGTCGAAAAAGAGCACCAGGAAGAGGAATGGAGCTATGTCCTGTGTTCAGGGCGATAAACACATTTTAAAATAGATAAAAGGGAGTGGCTACCTAAAGGGAAGATCAAACCCAGCTAAGTTTCCAACTTCTAAAAAGGAATTAAGGAAAAGATTAGAGCCATGTTTGCTGGTGCACTTTAGTCCTAGTATTTGAAAAACAGATGTTGGCTGGTCTCTGAGTATGATACTAGACTACTATTGAGATCCAATTTCAGGACAGCCAGCTTAGGCAGTGAAGTAGGGAAAATTGGTTACAATGTAGTTGGTCAGGGGGCCATTTTCCAGCACTAAAAAAAGCATCAGAAATTGGCAACTTCAGCTGAGTGGTTCTGGAGTGAAAGGTAGAATAATAAGACTGTGGAATTTGTCCCCACAACTTTCAGGGAAGCCAATGAAGTCAGATATGTGTCAAGGCTACTCCTGAATGGAGGCCTACAGAGGCCATTGTATGAATCTGTGAATTTGAGGCCTGGATTGCCTTGGAGAACTTGAGATGTTATTGTTGCTATAGTTCTAGAATACCTGCCAAAGAAAGCCATTAATAGGGAGTGGAAAGAGCCTGAGATAAAGATATATATTGTAGTCAACAGAGCTGAAATTAGTTGATGATCTGAAGAGTGTTTTGACATCAGACATGGAAATGTAGTTTGGAATTTGCCCAGCTAGGTTTCATTTATGCTGTGGTCCTATATTTCTTCACTTTTCACCATTCACTATGTTTTGGAATGGCAATGTATATCCTGTGTTACAATATCTTAAAAATATATGATCTTTTTAATTTAATTTTTATTAAGAAAATTTTTCATTCATTACACTCTCCAATCAAAGATCCCCCTCTTATCTCCTCTATTTTTGGCTGATATTCATTCTGTATATATTGTTATGTATCTTTCCAAGTTTTCCAGGCTAAACTAATCTTACACAGACAAATACATGTGTGTACATACATTTTTTTTTCTCTTCTCACTGTTTTATGGAAACAGATAATCTATGATACCATAGCAAGGATGCTCTCCTCAATATATGCTTAACTCAGTCTCCTCTCACCTTCTCCATGCAACATTAGTAATTTTGTGATGTCTGACATAATACAAGAATATATATATGGCTACATATATATGTGTGTGTGCGTATATATTTTTTAAGAATATTGTTAAAGGCCAAATGGAAATAAAGAGATTTGGGGTGATTTGCACATGGTACCTTGTCAGAAAGAGTTTGGTTTTCAGGCCTCATTCTTGTACTTACCAACAGTCTTTTTACTTTACTTATTTTGTCTGTGTGTCTACTGTTCCAAGGAACATTCTGTCTACAAAGGCAAGTTGTCAAGGCTGCATTAGCCATGGTACATGTCTGTTCATGAAAAATCAACATAGTGCACAGAAGGCCTGGGAAGAGTGGCTGGTTACTGTAAATGAAAGTATAGTCTGTCAAGACAAATGTACCAAGTGACCCCTCTGGGAACAACACATGGCAACTGCCCTTCATTTGTGTTCAGAGATCATAAGCTGATCTTAAGTCTTCTTTGCCTTGGTATCCTCAGAAAATTACAAAAAAAAAGAAGAAGAAATAAGGAAATGCAAAAGAACCCCATTGTTGTCTCATGTACCCAGTACTCTGCAGTTTCCTGGCCTCTTCTCAGAATAGCCTGATTCAAAGGGAAAGAAGAAAGGCCCTAATCGCACTAAGACCCAAGTGAAGGAGCTAGAAGCTGTGTGCCCACCTATACTGCTCACTAAAATGACCAAACAGACACCATAAGAGGCTGCTCTGTCTTCTCTCAGAGATTAGGCCTCAATTTCAGTTTCCTGAGACTTGAGCAAGCAGTTTCTGGGAGGACCATGAACAGAAGACATAGTCCTTGCACTAGCTGCTCTCTGCATGTACTCTGGCATCTCAAGGTTCAGTCAATTGTTTACTGTGTGTGATCCCTCACCGATTTAGAGCTACATGCATGAGTCAATGTGAAAGCCTGGGCCACTGAGTCAACTCCTACAGTCAGTATTTGCTAGGCCAGCCAGCTTCCATGGTAGCTCAAAGACAAACCCTGGGATTACTCCAGGCCTACCCAAAAATGGATAGCTGTAATCCCCAACTAATCCTAGCCAATTAAAAGTTACTAACATGATTGCCTCTCACATAACCAGTCCTGAGTCTGTTCCTATGTAGTCTATAGACCCCAAGCCTGCTTGCTTTAAAACCCTGCACTGTTGTTACTTGGGGGTCTCTCCTGATCTGCTGCTGCATCAGATAGAATATCAAGTTAACTTGTAATACAAAGACACTTTGCTTTTGCATCAGATTCGGTTTCTTGGTGGTCTTTGGGGGATCATAGGTACAAAACTGAAATTTTAACATCTAGAACATTTTTTTAGTTCAACAATAGATGTTGATAGGTGTTGAGGGCAAGACAAGAGGTCCTGGAGAATAATCCAGCACAAAAACACCAGAGACTGTGTGCCAGCCAAGGCTCCATGTGTCCCTCCAATTAAATGGGTCCCAGTTTCTTCATTTGTAAAATGAATATCTTGAACATCCAACTTCAGAGGTGGTCCCAGCTCTGCCTTGCATTCTGACCATCACTGTCCCTCTGAGTAGACTGCATAGTCTCCCCAACTCCCCAAGAAGCCTGGGCTTGCTGCAGTCCATGAGGAGGACCTAGGAAAAAAGTGGGAACCCCTACTTCACATTGGTTCCCTCTTTGCCATAATATGTCCCTCTTTACCCAGTAACACATGGCTTTCTAGTACAGAGGAAGAAATCCATGGAGATGCTAAAGTTCTCATGCCATCATGTGCCTTGAGCTTGACCCACAAAACTGAACTCTCCAGCGATAATGAGGCTTTGTCTTTTGACATGACAGGCTGGTCCTGGTCCCTGCCCTCTTCCCTCCTCTTAAGCCCCAGCCCTCTCCTCCTAACCTGCTTCCCACTCCCACCCACAAGAAGGCAAGGCCTTCAATGGGGCATCCCATCCAGTAGAAGAAATTCAAAGCCATTCCCCTTCATCAAGCCTGCATGAGGGGTCCCATCCTAGATAGTGATATCCACACATCTCACTCAGGCATCAGAAATTGATTCTGATCCTATCTCCTGGGGGCTTCCCAAGGAGATCAAGCTACACAACTGTCTCACCAGGCAGAAGGCCTAGTCCAGTCCCATGTAGGCTCCACAGCCATTGATCCACCTTTCTTGAGTTCCCTATAGTTTGTTTTGGTCTTCCCTGAATATTTCCCATCATAATCCTGATGCACTTGCTCATAAAATCTCTCTTCATTCTCTTTGTCTGGCTATGGATCTCTGCATCTTCTGCCAATACTTACTGGAGAAAAGCTTTCTGATTGCATTTAGGGTACTTGCTGGTCTGATTATCTGGAGCAAGCAAGTTCAGTTCAGGCACCCTCTCCACTATTATTAGTATTCCAGGCTGGGGTCATCATTGCGTTTTCCTGGCAACTTCCCTAACACTGGGTTTCCATCTATTCCCATGATCTCTCTCTCATTTTTTGATACTTTTTCATTGCTTTCCCCCTGCATCCATGGTCCAGTTTAATCATCTCATTCCCTTATGTTCTCATCTGATTTTCCCTAACCTCCATAGATGATCATTCACAGTTTGCTCATGGATATCTAATCTATTTCTCCTTCCCAGGGTGGGCCATGCAAACCCTTTTTGGGTGTTCTGGAGTTGTGGGTTGTTGCCCGAGTACCCTTTGCTTCATATCTAGTATCCAATTATGAGCGGCTACATACCATATTTTTCCTTCTGATTCTTGGTTATCTCACTCAGGATGATATTTTTGAGTTCCATCCATATGCCTGCAAATTTCATGATATCACTGTTTTTCTCTGCTGAGTAGTGCTCTCTGTGTATATGTACCACATTTTCTTAATCCACTCTTCAGGGGAGGGTCATCTAGGTGGTTTTCAGGTTCTGGCTATTATTATTTGTTTTAGAAGCTTTCTTTATTCCATTGTAGAGTTTTGTCTTCTTTGTCAAATATCAGGTGTTACTAGTTGTGTGGGTTAATGTCAAGGTCTTCAATTCAATTCCATTGGTCCACATGTCTGTTTTTTATACCAGTACCAAAATGTTTTCATTACTATAACAGTACATTAGAGCTTGATTTCAGGTATGGTGATCCCTCCAGATTTGTCCTTGTTGTACAAGATTCTTTTAGCTGTCCTGGGATTTTTGTTTTTCCAAATGAAGTTGAGTATTGCTCTTTCTGGTCAGTGAAAATTGTGTTGGCATTTTGATGGTTATTGCATTGAATTTGTAGATTAGTTTTTGTAAGTTTGCCATTTTTACTATGTTTATCCTTCCTATCCATGATCATGGGAGATCTTTTCATTTTATGAGATGTTCTTAAATTTATTTCTTCAGAGACTTAAAGTTATAATCATACAGGTCTTTCACATGCTTAAATAGAGTTATCCCAAGATATTTTGTATTATTTGTGGCCATTGTAAATAGTGATATTTCTCTGATTTTTTCTCAATCTGTTTATCATTTGTATATAGAAGGGCTACTAATTTTTTTGTTAATCTTGTAACCTGTCACATTACTGAAGGTATTTATTAGCTCTAGGAGTTCCTTGGTAGAATTTTTGGGGTCAATTATGTACAAAGTCGTATCACTTGCAAATAGTGAAAGTTTGACTAATTCATTCCAATTTGTATCCCCGTGATCTCCTTTATTGTCTTACTGCTGTAACAGGAACTTCACATACTCTATTAGAGAAATATGGAGAGATTGGACAGCTTTGTCTGTTTTCTGATTTTGGTGGAATTGCTTTGAGTTTCTCTCCATTTCATTTGAAGTTGGCTTTTGGCTTGCTGTAAATTGTCTTTATTATATTTAGGTATGTTCCCTGTTTTTGATCTCTTCAAGATCATTATCATAAAGGGGTGTTGGCTTTTGTCAAAGGGCATTTCAGCTTCTAATGAAATGATCATGTGGTGCTGTCCTTTCAGTTTGTTTATATGGTATATTACATTGACACACTTTTGGTTTTTGAACCATCCTTGTATCTCTGTGATGAAGCCTATTTATTTGATCATGTTGGGTGACATTTTTGACTTGTTCTTGGAGTCAGTTCACCAATATTTTATTGAGTATTTTTGTGATAATGTTTATGAGGGAGATTAGTGTCTAATTCTCTTTCTTTGTTACATCTTTGTTTAGCTTGGGAATCAGACTAACTATGTCCTCATATAAGGAGTTTGCTAACATTTCTTCTGTTTCTATAGTGTGGAACAATTTGAAGAGTATTTGTATTACCTCTTCACTGAAAATCTGGTAGATTACCGCATAGGCTTTTTTTTTTTTTTTTTTTTGGTTGGGAGACTTTTAATTACTCTTTCTACTTTCTTAGTGGTAATTGGTCAATTGCTTATCTGGTCTTGACTTAACTTAAGTATGTGGTACCTATGCAGAAAATTGCCCATTTCTTTTAGATGTTCCAATTTTGTGGAGTACAGGTTTTTAAAGTATGATCTGATGATTCTCTGGATTTTCTAATTATTCACATTATCACTTGTTTTATCTCCCTTTTCATTTTTGATATTGTTAATTTGGATTTGCTCTCACTCTGCCTTTTGATTAGCCTAGATAAGGGCTTGTCAACCTTTTTGATTTTTCTCAAAGAACCAACTCTTTGTTTCATTGACTCTTTTTTGTTGTTGTTGTTGTTGTTTGTTTGTTTATTGAGACAGGGTTTCTCTGTGTAGCTATGCACTTTTCCTGGAACTCACTTGGTAGCCCAGGCTGTCCTCAGACTCACAGAGATCTACCTGGCTCTGCCTCCCAAGTGCTGGGATTAAAGATATGCGCCACCACCGCCCGGCTCATTGACTCTTTGTATTGTTCTCTTTGTTACTGATTTATTGATTTCAGCACTCAACTTGATTATTTCCAGGCATCTATTCCTCCTGGTTGACTTTGCTTCTTCTTGTTCTAGAAATTTCAGGTGTGCTGTTAAGTCACTAGTATGAGATTTCCTCAACTTCTCTATGTGGGCATGTAGTGCTATGAATTTCCCTCTTCGCACTGCTTTCATGGTGTCCCGTAATTTTGAGGATGTAGTATAGTCATTTTCATTGAAATCTTCATAGTACTTATATTCTTTCTTTATTGCTCCCTCAACCCACAGGCGATTCATTAGAGCATTTATTTAGTTTTCAAGAGAATGTAGGCTTTCTCTGATTTTTGTTGTTGAACTCTAACTTTAAGCAATGGTGGTCTGACAGAAGACAGGAGCATATTCCATTCTTTTTTTTTTTGGGGGGGGGTATTTATTGGGATTCGTTTTGTGACTGAGTATGTTGTTGATTTTATAGAAAGATCCATGGGGGAACTGAGAAGAATGTTTCTTTTATTTTATGTTAGAATGTTCTGTAAATATTTATTAAGTCCATTTGAGAAATAACATCAGTTAGGTCCCTTATTTCTTCTCATAAAATCCATGGACCACCTCTTCAATAATTATTATTATGACACAATTCTCAAACTGTACCTCACAGGACACACTCATTCACACAAAAACATATTTTCCTGAGTCCATTTTGCTTTTGTGTACTTGTGTTTATTATATCCAGAGGTTTATCCCTAGTAAAAACTCATTCATTTTCTCATAGCAATGATAGATCATCCATAGTTTTTCATCTATACTTTAGGCCTTGTGGAATTTTTCCCTTCTATATTATGATGTCTACTGTTAGTGTCAAAGCACTGGTCTTGTTTAAGAAAATATACTGCTGAGATTTAATAGATGCATCTTCCATGTTATGTGTAGAAATCATGAAATCTTGTTGGAAGTGTCCTGATACTCTCTCTCTCTCTCTTGCAGTTTTTATGCTTCCTCTTCTATGATGTTCTATGAACTTTAGAAAAAATATCTAGAGATATTGTCTGAGTCTGGGTACTTGTCTTTGATCTCTAAAAAAAACTTCTGTGTACTGTAAAACAGTATTTTTTACTGTAAGATAAGATGTTTACTTATCAATAATCAGGCTTTATTGATAATTTTAAAACAAAATCCAAATAATTGTTCCCATGTTTCATCAAGTACAAATTAAAAAGCAACTGAACTGTAATAATAGGGAAATTTTCATGGAGAAAGTGCCACTAGTAGTTGCTAGAAACTTTCTTCTTTCATCTCCATCTATAAAAAACTTTCTGTGGGCACCCAGGCAGTGGGACCTGTCCTTAGTGCATGAGCTGGCTGTTTGAAACCTGGGGCATATGCAGGGACACTTTGCTCAGCCTGGAAGGAGGGGACTGGACCTGTCAGGACTGAATCTACCAGGTTGAGCTGAATCCCCATGGAGTCTTTGCCCTGGAGTAGATGGGAATGGAGGGGAGAAGCTGGGGGCAAGATAAGGGCAGGGGCAGGAAGGTGAGGCCTGGGGAACCCATGGCTGATATGTAAAATCAAATCACAAATATAATTTAAAAAAAGAAAAAATAAAATTAAAATTAACTAAGTAAAAAAAAGAAAATAGAATATTGAAAACTTTGAATTAAAGGGAAGTGTCAAAGTTAAAAGGCCATTTATGGAGCAATCTCCAAGTGATACATTGTATTAAGTGAGGATAGGAAGTGCTGTGATTCCTGTACTTGTTTTAAGACAAAGAAGAGAAAGTTCATTGACATTTGGATAATTTTAAAATAATATTTTATCATAGGTGCTCAACAACATGAAGAATGTTTGACATTGTATAAAGAAATCTCATGTTAAAATTACTATCCTGAAAAGTAGGAAATTAAAAGATAATCATTAGAAAACCAAAAGAACAATAAAGGACAAATGCAATACACCAGCTTCCAAATATATCAGTGACATCACTTACTATCATTAAAGGTTTCAGATTATTACAATATGGAGAAACCACTATGTATAATAATAAAGAGGAAGAATAGCACTTCATTTCAGGATATTAATAATTCTACATAAATTAAATGTACTTTATAAACAAAATACTACCTATTTGCTAGGAGAAAAACCTAATCATTCTAAAGTTAAGAAAAATTTAAGGAGCAAGAATCAAAACTGACAGGAAGAGAAAATAGTAAACATTTTCAATGTGGGCTGCATGTCAAAAGAATTTGCAGTATATTAGACATGTGTTAAACTTTCCAACAGCTGGATTAAATAGGCTTAAACAGAGACAAAGGAAAATAGAGGGAGAGAATCACCACACTTTTTCACATCAAGCAGTCACAATAGAGAACAAAAGAGTGAACCTTCAGTTGGTCTTTAAGTCCTAGCCACCAGGCACAGGAACTCTGCATTGTCAACAAGTCTACCACACACATTTAAAAGAATGATGGTTTCCTAGGCTTAAGGCTTTCAGTGAAACTGATTTCAGCAGGGTGTCATGGCACAGAACACCACCTGGAGACTGCATCAAATACATAGACCACTCTACCAAATTATCACACTGCTAATGAGCATGAGAGATTTAACTTAAGGGATTCTTCTAGGCTTGTGAACCATAGATAGGACTGTACCCAAAAATATTTATGGAAATATACCACATACGGTAAGTCAAGATAAAATATCACAACACAGGTTAACTGAATAGATTTAAGAGCCAAATATGAAAAATGTTTGTGCACATGCCAATATATTCTTATTCCTTCATGTTTGTAAATAATACAACAAAAAGCCTTATAGTGTTCATTTTTACACTCTGGAGTAATAATACGCATAGGAAGAGGCAAGAAAACATTCCATGGGCCAGAATTCCTTAATTCATTTCAAGGAAGAATTAAATATCCCTCTACTTTCGCAATTATTTGTTACATTACAATATTGAAATAAGAGTTCAGCTGAACTGAACACAGTAATTCTCTAACCACCAGCTATCTTTTAAGAACTTTCAAATGACCTGTCCTTAACATCTTCAGTTTCTTGATCAGTAGATGGCGATGTGAGCAAGGGAATCACTGACTCCCCAAAACACAATTAGCCCTGGAGGTCTGACATGTGCCTTTAAGATAGTGGCTCTCAGCCTTCCTAATCCTGCAGCCCTTTAAGATTTCCTCACACTGTGGTGACCCCCAACTACAAACCATTGTTTTTTACTATCTAACTCTCCCTTTGCTACTTTATGAAAGGTAATGGAAATACCTGATAAAATGGGTCTCAACACACAGTTTGAGAACCATGCTTTAAGCTAAGGAATAAATCTGAACTTCAACCAAAATTTTCTCCTTCAGGAAGAGTGTTTATGTTCCATCTTAGAATCTGTCATGCAGAGAAAAACATGTAAATAAAAGAAGTTTCAATTCTGAAATGCATATTATTTTTTTGGTCATTTCCCTTTGGTGTTAGAGCATTGCATTTATTCTATTGCACACACTTTCTTTCTTTTTATGGAATCTTCTTGTAGTGCAGCCTTCCCATTTCTCCCAATTTTTAATCTCAAAATTTGCCAGTTCAACAGTTTTTATTTCTTTTTCATATTTTGCATGGGCATATTTAGTTACGTAAAACAACACACACAAACACAAGTATAACATTCTCATCTACTGTCATGAAGACAATCCATATATTTTCCTTGTGAATTGCCATCTTGTTTAGTCTTCTTTACATCCTCTTGTTTTAATCCAGTTACTAAAACTTTCTTTGTCTTTTACATCTCGAATTTGCATGTTTTAGCTACTTGGTTTTGTATCCAAAATCACTTACACTGAATAATATTTAATGAGATTTAAATGCTGGTTGCATGCCTTTGAACCTTAAAATCAATGTTCTTTACTAATATTTTATATTAATAGTTCCTGATAGAAACCCCATTCTTATTTTATTTGTGTTGTTTATCTCTATGAGTCTCCTCTTAAGACAGAAATTAATCATTTTAGTTATTTGCCCATTGCTTATATGTAGTAATACTCATTTCTATTATTTTAATTCCCCTTAGTTGTCATGATAAAGAGGTTAAAACTATTTATCTTCTGATTTACAATGAGGAATAACTGTGTATTGAAGTAAAATATAAGTTATTTCTACATATAGTATGCATGAAGACATCAGTGGTAAGCTTGCAAATCATGTAGTGTACATAATCAAGATACAGGAAATATTTAGTAATATAAATGGAAAAGAAAAGTGTAGAATGTGGTGTGTGTGTGTATGTGTGTGTGTGTGTGTGTGTGTGTGTGTGTGTGTATGTGTGTGTGTCTGTCTGTCTGTGCTCCCTTCAATTTATTGCAATTTGAATACTGACTATACAAAACAAACAATGTATTCAAAAAGTAGCTGAAGAGAAAAATATGAGGAAATTTGAAATGCCATGATCAGAAAATTGACTAGGTGCACATTAGTATATGATGTGGTAGATATAACAATAAAGATCCTTACTTAAAATGAGGTTGTATAGGGCCCACTGCACAATAGTTGCTCCTGACACATGGTATGCAATGTCTGAATTCACACTTAAGCACTCATTGAATAAATAATTTGAATAGGAATCACCTAAATATGACAAGGTCAAAATAACAGGAATCAATATGTACTTTCAATAATAATGATGATGATTAATGGTCTTTATTTCCCAATAGTATGACACAGGACAGAATACTGGAATGGATCAACAGTTAGGTATCATCAATCACAAAATGAAGATCACCACAAATGCATACACTGCTTTAAAATGATTGAATGGAGAAGGGTTTTTTCAATTAAATGCACCAATTAAACAAACAGCATTTTTATGTTTCACTATTTGACAAAACAGACATGAAAAAACACCTAATGAGAATCATCAAAAAAGTTTATTTTATATTGATTATAGGAACATTAACAAAAAAAGAAAATTATGATTATATTTGTATCCAAAGAAAGAGCACAGAGGTTTCAGGAGTGAAGGCCACCAGAAGGGCTAAGTGCAAGAAGGAATTTGGGAGTGGCTGCATATAAGTGGGGCAGAATAAGGATTCATAGTCTCTTTCCAGGAATATTTCTGAGAACCTTGGCAAGCTGGGAAGCAAAGGATTTTTTTTTTTTTTTTGGTGCTGGATGTCCTCCTTTACCACCATTTGGGAGGCCTAAGTTAATGCCTAAATGGACTCTTTTGATGAGGATATTGATTGACCAATTGGCTCAGGACAAGAGATTTGTTGTGTTCTTGTTCATAGTAACAAAAGAGAACAGGGATTTCATGCTATTTTTCAGTATAGAAAGGCATCTTAATAACTGTAGCCTCTCACATTACACAGCCAGCATATGGTGAACACTGCATAATGTGAAATAGCATCACTTTGGATGATTGAGAACAATATTGCATGAATACTTTCCTAAATAACTAGAGAGGAGATTAACTAGGAGCCCCTCCAAATAAGCTAAGTCAAGATATACACAGGCAGATTGAAATGGACATTCAGAAAACATGGTTTATCTCATGAGGAAAGGAAATTGCAAAGGATTCATGCTACAACTTGAAAGAAAATTGCAGTGTGTTCTTGTATTTTGCCTTGATAAATAGTAGCATAAAAAGGGAAATAAGAAGAGGTTTGAAAAACAGCTAAATCCAAATAAATGGAGCCTCAAAATTCTACCTGCTAGAAAGAAAGTTCAACTGAGAAGCCAGAACTAACAAGAGGTGAAAACAGTAAGAAATGATAATCAAATTGTTGGTACAGGCACCTATCTTCCTCTTTCTTGTCTTACCTCTCCTAAAAAAAAGAGATCACACTGTGGAAGAGGGAAATCACCACCAATTTTGACATATCCAAATTAGTGAACAAAGAGTTGGTTGGTCACAAAAACTAAAATAAAACAAAAAAAAATATGAAAAAAACCCCACAAGGTTGATGAGGCCATAGAACATTTCAGTTTCAAAGCAGATGGTGAGGATGGCTTTAGTAAAGTACTCTGGGAACAACATCAACATCCACAAAAGTTTTCAATCATGAAATCTAGAAGATGAACTCAGTTCAGCATTAATAACTGAAAGAATGAAGTATTCATTGCATGATTGTTTGAAGGCAACTTGAATGCCTAGACTTGATTTACAGACTCTATTTTAGAGAATAGCCACCATCTTAGACCATTTAATGTTCAGGGGCTATGCCCAAACTCAGGAAGAACCTCAGGTATGTGCCAGACAATAGGAACAGATACCCTAGAAGCAACTAATTAAGAAGCAAGGCAGTAAAGTTTAACAAAATCCAGATGCTCCTGAAAGGCATCCTGTCCATAGATTATGGCACTTGCAGATATCCAGATACTCTCTCAACAGGTTGTGGCTCTGTGCCAAATGATAACCCAATAGTTTCATAGCTGCTGCTGTCACCTGCTCCATCTGGTGCATCAGACCATATGGTGATGGTCCAGGTAGCATTCTGAAAATACAAAGGCCCTTGTGTGTTTGAATCAGAAACATGTTCCTAGGTAGTCTCGTGGGGGTTTGTGATGCAGATACAACAATTGCAGGGAAGACAAAGGAACTAAAAGTGAGTGAGCCTGGGGCATATCTGAGGAATCTTCTCCTGGCAATAGTTCTAGTTCATATTCAGGAAATCAAATACAGGCCTCTAATGTGTCCATGACAAGATCAGTAGGAAGGAAGAAGACATTTCAGACAAAGATTGGAGCACAGCAAAGAGATGAGAGTGACAAAGTGCAGCCCAAAAGAAAGTAGGAGGTTACTTGGACAGAGTCTGTGGACAGTGGAAAAGGGAAGTGGAAGACCCTGGACTCTAGGTTATAGAGCATGGGCAAAGAAAGTGGCCTGAATCAGATGTTAATCCTTTTCAGGCTCAATTGGGACTTTTTTGAGCATGAAAAATGGTTTGAATGACTCAGTCATAGTCTAAGGGTGTTGAAAAACAGTTATATTTACAACTTGTTGATAAAGTAGAAGACAAAGATATTTCATATTTCTCTTTAGGAAGAGAAGGGCTTTAATAATCTATTGACAGTGACACAAGAGTGTGGAAACTTGTTTTCTGAACCAGGTTGTGTAAGTCTTGGTTCTAGGTGCAAATTCCTGACAGTGTAAAGGTCAACACAAGCATACAGACAAAAAAACCCATCAAAATGAATTTACTTACATTTTTCACACAATTGGTGAGGAATTTTAATTATTCTAATTGTGTGTAAGCAGTGTTGTAATTTATAGAAAATTTGAAGATAAATTATGATGTATAAATAGGGATAGTTAACTGTCACTTCCTGTTAAGAAGACACAGACATTGTTCATTCCCCTGAGTCTCCAATTCCATGACACTTAAATCTCTCCATTTATTGAAATTCAGCATGAAACTTCCCAATCCTTAAAATGCTAGTTTAGAAATTGAAGGGAAGGAGATGGAGCAAAGATTTTTGAACTCTAGTTTCCATTTTGCTATGCTGATGCTGAGATTCAGGGTAAATCAAACCAGAGTACAAAACTCACATTTTATTTTCAAATTTATAAAAAAAGTTATTGTTGATTGAAAAAGGAATATAAAGCTAAAAGTAAAGATCTTATTAAAATGGTAACAAATGTTGAAATTAAAAGAATCAGACTGTGAAATAACAGTAGAACATTTGGAAAGCATGTATTTTACCCGTGAAAAAAATAGGTGAAATCCATGAAACAGACAAACAAATAAATATTAGGCATCCTATAGATGATTTTTTTATTTTTTGGAATAGATCTCATTCAGGATAGTAAACTTTTTTCAGGATATCTGTACACTATCATCTAAAAATATATTTTAACCAGACACATTCTTCTTTGCACAAGAATCTATCAGTATTCACATCTGACTATATTTCTCATTTATTACCATTTTAAAATGATGTTTTAACATTCTGATCATTCTTTTTTTCATTATTTAGAGAATACTTTATTAGTTTTTGTAATCAAACCCACGTAGGTAAGACCTTACATATTTAATACAGTGTGTTACCCCTGTACAAATGGAAAAAATTTAAGTTGAACGTTTATAGACCAATATGGCTGTTAAATTTCTGTACAATGCCAACTCAACACGGTAAACTGGGATACTTTTTTCCAAAGTTGACAGCACAGCTAGTTTCCAAAAATCCAAATTATATACATGTATAATATATATATATATATATATATATATATATATATATATATATATATATATAGAGAGAGAGAGAGAGAGAGAGAACAATAATAGCAGTATGTTATGCATCAATAGCAGCAACAGCTTTTCCAGGTTCTGCAGTCACTTGAACAAAATTGTAGAGACATCCAGCAGACTCCATTAAAAAGAAGAAAGAAAGAAAATGAAAAAGAAAGTAAAAAACAAAACCCCAGAAAACAGCACAGTCCTGTTACTCTTGTGGTACCTGGCACCATTTTTTTTAAATTAGTTTCTCAATCATCATCTGGAAAGAACACATTCTGAGCAACATCATTAAAAACAGCTCTGATAAAGCACAGTCACTACTATAAGCCATATTCTCACTGTATGCTTAATAATTTCCCATCCACTGATCTTTCACTGGATGTTTGACTATAACTTCCCCAGAAACTATTTCCATACTCTATTTTAACATCAGTCTCCCAACAAGAAGACAATGTTCAATTTTCTTTTCCTATGATGATGGAATACTTTACTATGGATAGTTTTAACAAGAGTATTGAATAACTTAAAAATGACAAACAAATGCTCTATAAATGATACATATAGACATCCATGCATACAAATTTCATATAGTTATGTTTTAAATGGTATACTTGATGATTAATTATGTGACAATTAATCAGATATTACCTATAACACTTTGTATCTAACTTATTTCTTTAGACATATTTTGGTTAAGAGATATAGTATGGTAAATCTAAAAGAAAAAAGAAAAAACTTTCATGCCTGCTGAAAAACACAATAATTTTTTTTGTTTTGAATGCAGAAGGCAGATTGACAGATGAGATGACCTCAGTAACCACAGAAATAATGCTGGGCTATTCATTTCCTTATAAGAGTGAAACTCTTCAGGATGCCTTTGCAAAGTTATATCTAAAGATAATAGCCTTGAAAGAAAAGGTGGATGTTGTAAAATCCATATGATTGCAAAGTCCTGACTCAAACAATGAAATAATAAATCTGAAGACAGTAGAGAAATTGCACTCAAGGTCATGCATCTGAGATCACAGAAACTTAAACCATAGTTTTTGTATCTTTATTTGTCATTGGGGAAAGTTGCAAAATGGTAGGAACTTCTGTATCTGTGTTTTTGTCATCATCCAGTAAAAGCCAGGAAGTTCTGCAGCAAGGGATTATGATGTACATCCTGTTGACTCTGTATCAGACAGGAGCACAACACCACAATTGGCTTTTTGGGAAATTGAAGGGTTTTGAAAGGGAAAGAATGTACTCATTTGTAAAATTTTGTTTTTGAAACCTATCTATTGGCTAGGAAACATCCTTTATTTGCTGTGCTTCTCAATCAATGCCTAGTGATGGAAGAGTCTAAGAATAAGATTCCAAAGTAATTATAACAATAAAAACATTATCTATAAAAAAGAAGCACACACACACACACTACCACCAAAAAAAAAGGAAAAAGAAAAAGAAAAAGAAAAAGGAATAACAGGAATGAACAATCACTGGCCATTAATATCCCTTAATATAAATGGGTTTAATTCACCTATAAAAAGACACAGACTAACAGAATGGACATGAAAGCAGGACCCATCTTTCTACTGCATATAAGAAACATACCTCAAATTTAAAGATAGATACTACCTAAGAATAAAAAGCTGGGAAAAGACTTACCAATCAAATGGTCTTAAGCAACAAGCTGGTGTAGCCATCCTAATAACCAGCAAAATAGACTTCAAACTAACATCAATCAGAAGAGATGGAGAAGGACATTATATACTCAACACAGAAAGGATACACCAAGATGAAGTTTCAATTCTGAACATTTATGCCCAAAACACAAGGGCACCCACATATGTAAAAGAAAAATTACTAAAGATTAAATCACATATAAAACCCCACACATTAATAGTGGGAGACTTCAACACTCCATTTTCATCTCTGGACAGATCTGCCAAATTGAAACTTAACAGAGAAATAAAAGACTTAACTGATGTTATGACTCAAACAGACTTAATCAATATCTACAGAACATTCTATCCTAACAAAAAAGAATATACCTTCTTCTCAGCACCCCACTGAACCATCTCTAAAATCAACCACATACTTGGCCACAAAGCAAATCTCAACAGATACAAAAAAAAATGGAACACCCTCCTGCATTCTACCACCATGGCTTAAAGTTAGATTTCAACAACAGCAAAAACTACAGAAAACCTACAATCTCATGGAAACTGAATAATGCTCAACTGAATCACCAATGGGTTAAGGAAGAAATAAAGAAAGAAATTAAAGACTTCCTAGAGATCAATGAAGATGAATACAACACATACACATTATGTGACACATTGAAAGCAATGCTATGAGGCAAATTCATAGCACTAAATGCCCACAAAAAGAAATTGGAGAAATCTCACACTAATGACTTAACAACAAACCTGAAAGCTCTAGAACAAGAAGAATTTAAGTCTCCCAGGAAGCATAGACACCAGGAAATTATCAAATTGAGAGCTGAAATCAATAAAATAGAAATAAAGAGAATAATACAAAAATTAATGAAACAAAGAGTTGGATTTTGAGAAAATAAATAAGATAGACAAGCCCATATACAAACTAATCGAAAGAAAAATTAACAAAATCAGAAATGAAAAGGGGGACATAACAATAGATAATGAGGAAATTCAATACTCACCAGGTCATACTTCAACAACCTCTACTCCACAAAATTGGAAAATCTAAAAGAAATGGATAATTTTCAGGATAGGTACCACATACCTAAGTTAAATCAAGAACAGATAAACCATTTAAATAGTCCCATAACCCCTACAGAAATAGAATCAGTCAATAAAAGTCTCTCAAGGGAAAAAAAAAAACAGGACCAGATGCTTTCACTGCAGAATTCTCCCAGATCTTCAAAGAAGACTTAATACCAATACTCTTTAAATTGTTCCACACAATAGAAGCATAAGGAATATTACCAAACTCCTTCTATGAGGCTGCAATTACCCTGATTCCCAAACAAAACAAAGAAAGAGAACTACAGACCAATCTCCCTCATGAACATTGATGCAAAAATACTCAATAAAATACTGGCAAACAGACTCAAAGAACACATCAAAACATTTACCCACCATGATCAAGTAGGATTCATCCCACGGATGCCAGGGTGGTTCAACCTATGAAAGTCCATCAATGTAATACACCATATAAACAAACTCAAAGAAAAAAAAAAACACATGATTATGTCACTAGATGCAGAAAAGGCATTTGACAAAATCCAACACCCCTTCATGATAAAGGTCTTGGAGCAATCTGTAAAATATGGAAGATACCTAAACATAATAAAGACAATTTGTAGCAAGCCAACACCCAACATCAAATAAAATGGAGAGAAACACAAAGCAATACAACTAAAATCAGGAACAAGGCAAGGGTGTCCCCTCTCCCCATACTTATTCAATTCAAATTAAGGTTCTAGCCAGAGCAATAAGACAACAAAAGGAGAATAAGGGGATAAAAATTGGAAAGGAAGAAGTCAAGCTTTCCCTATTTGCACATGACATGATCGTATACATGAAAGACCCCAAAAATTGAACCAAGGAACTGATACAGCTTAAAAACACCTTCAGCAACAGAGCAGGATACAATTTCAACTCAAAAAATCAGTTTGTCTATATAATAGACAAACAGGCTGAGAAGGAAATCAGAGATACATCAGCCTTTACAATAGCCACAAATGATATAACATACATTGGGACTACTATAACTAAGCAAGTGAAGGACCTATATGACAAGAACTTTAAGTCACTGAAAAAAGAAATTGAAGAAGATGTCAGAAAATGGAAAGATATCCCATGCTAATGGATAGGCAGGATTAAAAAATGGCAATCTTACCAAAAGCAATCTACAGATTCAATGCAATCCCCATCAAATTACCATCACAATTCTTCACAGAACTGGAAAGAATAATACTCAACTTCATATGGAAAAACAAAAAACTCAGGATAGCCAAAAGAATCCTCTACAATAAATCAACTTCTGGAGGCATCATGATCCCTGACCTCAAGCTCTACTATAGAGCTATAGTAATAAAAATAGCTTGGTACTGTTGTTCTTGCCTGGACTGCTTGATGGACTGTACGTGCAGGACCCATAGAAAGGTGACCACTAAACTTTGCTTGACAAAATGGTCCTTCAGGTTCCTGCTTTGCAGAGGAAACTGCCAGATGTTCTACAGGACACTGAGAGAAGTGACCAAGAGACTCTAGCCCTGTGGGCTGAAGACAAATGCCCCAACTTTACAAAGGAACATTAGGTGACTGTCCAGGCTGCCAGCTGTCTCTGTCTACTCTTGAAGACTCCCGAAAAATGCTTGCATCCTTCTCCCGGTTCTCAGGTAATATTATATCCTTCTGAGGTCTTTGATGTGGTTGAAGACTAGATAGTTATAATTTCCTCAGTTATGATACAAGATAAGTTAGATATAAAACTTTAGACTCACAAATATAAGATAGATAGGATATCTTCTTTAATATTGTAACTATAATTCTTGCTTGATAATTGTTTTGTTATATGTAATTGTACTATGTAAAAGTTAAAACCTTCCTTAAAAAAAAAAAAGAAAAGGGGAAGTGCTGTGGATATCTCTCTGTACAAATAAAATGCTGTTTGGCCAGTGGCTATGTAGGAAGTATAGGCGGGACAAGAGAGAAGAGAATTCTGGGAAGTAGAAGGTTGGAGAGAGACACCGCCAGCCGCCGCCATGAAAAGCAACATGTAAAGACACTGGTAAGCCACAAGCCATGTGGCAAAGTATAGATTAATAGAAATGGGTTAATTTAAGATAGAAGAAGTAGATAACAAGCAGCCTGCCATGGCCATATAGTTTGTTAGCAATATAAGTCTCTGTGTGCTTTCTTGGTTGGGTCTGAGCGACTGTGGGACTGGCGGGTGAGAGAGATTTGTCCTGACTGTGGGCCAGGCAGGAAAACTCTAACTACAGTACTGGCATAAAAACTGACAGGTGGACCAATGGAATCGAATTGAAGACCCTGACATTAACTTGCACACCTATGAACATATAATTTTTGACAAAGAAGCCAAAAATGTACAATGGAAAAAAAGAAAGCATCTTCAACAAACGGTGTTGGCATAACTGGTTGTCAATGTGTAGAAGGCTGCAAATAGATCCATATCTATCACTGTGCACAACACTTAAGTCCAAGTGGATCAAAGACATCAACATAAATCCAGTTACTCTGAACCTGATAGAAGAGAAAGTAGGAAGTACTCCTGAACGCATTTGCACCGGAGATCACTTTCTAAATAAAACACCAGTAGCACAGACACTGAGAGAAA
Source organism: Onychomys torridus (assembly GCF_903995425.1). Classification (NCBI taxonomy): domain Eukaryota; kingdom Metazoa; phylum Chordata; class Mammalia; order Rodentia; family Cricetidae; genus Onychomys; species Onychomys torridus. The sequence goes on from NW_023411978.1 coordinate 120,280, forward strand.
CAATCAATCAATGGGACCTGTTGAAACTGAGAAACTTTTGTAGAGCAAAGACACGGTCAACAAAACAAATTTTCACCAACACCACATCTGACAGAGGGCTGATATCCAGAATACATAAAGAACTCAAGAAATTAGACATCAAAATGCCCAACAGTCCAATTAAGAAATGGGCTATAGAACTAAACAGAGAATTCTCAACAGGGGAAGCTCAAATGGCTGAAAGACATTTAAGGAATTGCTCAACATCCCTAATTATCCAGGAAATGCACATCAAAATGACTCTGAGATACCACCTTACACCTGTCAGAATGGCTAAGATCAAGAACACTGAAGACAGTTTATGCTGGAGAGGATGTGGAGCAAGGGGAACTCTCCTCCACTGCTGGTGGGATGCAAGCTTGTACAGCCACTTTGGAAATCAATATGGTGCTTCCTTAGGTAATTGGGAATACATCTCCCCCCAAGACCAAGCTATAGCACTCTTGCGCATATACCCAAGGAATGCTCAATCATACCACAAGGGCATTTGCTCAGCTATGTTCATATCAGCATTTTTTGTAATAGCCAGAACCTTGAAACAACTTAGATGCCAATCAACTGAAGAATGGATAAAGAAAATACATTATATATACACAATGGAGTACTACTCAGCTGAAAAAAAACAATGACATCAAGAGGTTTGCAGGCAAATGGATGGATCTAGAAAAAAATCATCCTGTGTGAGGTAACCCAGAATCAGAAAGACAAACATGGTATATACACACTCATTATTAGGATACTAGATGTAAAACAAAGATTACTAGATTGCTACTAAACTCCAGGGAGGCTACCTGGAAAATGGGACCCTTGGAAAGACCCAGGGATCACCCAATGACAGATAAATGGATGAGATCTACATGAACAACTTGGATATGAATGGGGGTAATGAAGTGCAAGGTTTGATGGAAAGAGAGCTTACGGGAGCAGGAGATACAAGCTGGATCAAGAACAGAAAGGGTGAAGAAGGAATAACAGACCATGATAAATGAAGACCACATAAGAACAGGAAGAAGCAAAGTGCTAGAGAGGTCCCCAAACTACACAATGATACATCCACTGTAGACTACTGGTAATGTTCAAGAGAAAGCCTGATATGACCTAGTCTGGTGATCAGATGGCCAAACACCCTAACTGTTGTGCTGGAACTCTCATCCAATAACTGATGGAAGTGGATGCAGAGATCCTCAGCAAGGCCCCAGGTGGAGCTCCAGGATTCCAATTGTTGAGAAAGAGGAGGGACTGTAAGAGTGTGAATTGTTGAGACCAAGATTAGAAATGCACAGGGACAAATTGCCAAACCAATGGAAACACATGAATTATGAACCAAAAGCTGTGGGGCCCCCAACTGGATCAGGCCCTCTGGATTAGTGAGACAATTGAATAGCTTGAAATGTTTGGGAGGCACCCAGGCTGTGGGACCAGGACCTGTCCTTAGTGCATGAGCTGGCTGTTTGGAACTTTGGGCTTACACAGGGACACTTTGCTCAGCCTGGAAGGAGGGGAACTGGATTTCCCTGTACTGAATCTACCAGGGTGAATTGAATCCCCAGGGGAGTCTTGGCCCTGGAAGAGATGGGAATGGTGGGGAGGGGCTGGGGGGAAGGTGGGAGCAGTGGCGGGAGGAGGTAGGACAGTGGAACCCATGGCTGATATGTAAAATTAAAACACAGATATAATTAATAAATAAGGAGAAAAAAAGGTTTGAAAAATAAAGTTATGTTTTCAAGTTGCTGATAAAATAGAAGAAGGAAGAGATATGTGATATATCTGTTTAGATAAGAGATGGACTTTGATAGTCTATTGATGGTTACACAAGTGCATGGAAACTTGTTTTCTGAACCAGGTTTTCAAAGACTTGGATCTAGGTGCAAATTCTTGATAGCATAAAGATCAACATAGAATACAGACAAAAAATATCAAAATGAATTTACTTATATTTTTCACACAATTAGTGATGAATTTTATTTATCTTTATTGTCTATAAGCATTGTTATAATTTATTGAAAATATGAAGATAAATTATGGTGTATAAATAGGGAGAGTTAGCTGTCACTCACTGGTATTAAGACTGGGACATTGTTCTTTCCCCTGACTCCCCAATTCCATGACACTTAAATCTGTCCATTTATTAAATTTCAGTGTGAAACTTCCCCCGTCCTTTAAGCACTGTTTTAGAAATTGAAAGGAAGGAGATTGTTCAAAGATTTTTGAACTCTAATTTCCATTTTGCTATGCTGATTCTGAGATTCAGAATAAGGCAAACCACACTGTGTAAAACTTAATTTCGATTTTTGAATTTATGAAGTGTTGGTGTTGATTGAAAAATGAATATATAGCTAGAAAGGAATGATGTTATTTATAAATAATAATAAATAATAGATAATGCAATTATGAGAATCACACTGTGAAATGTCAGTAAAACATTTGGCAATAATGTGTTTTATTCCTAAAAAAATTATGTAAATTCCATAAAACAGACAAGCAAAGGAATCTGAAACTTAGGCATCTGATAGATGACAATTTTAATTTCTTGGATCAAATTTCAGTCAGGATTATAAACTTTTTTCAAGATATCTGTACACTCTCATCTAAAAATGTATCTTAACCAGACACAATCTTCTTTGAACAAGAGTGTATCAGCTTGCACATCTTACTATATTTCTTATTCATTACTATTTTAAGATGATGTTTTATCACTCTGATCATTCTTAAGCCAGAGTCTCACTGTACGCACAATAATTTCCCATCCACTCATCTTTCACAGGTCCTTTTTCTGTAAATTCTGAAGCACCTATTTCTGTACTCTATTTTAACCTCAGTCTCCCACAAGAGGACTATGGTGAATTTTCTTTACCTATTATGATGGAATACTTTACTATGAATAGTTTTAGCAAGAGTATTAAACAACTTAAAAATAGTACTCAAATATTCAATAAATGAGATATATAGACACCCATGAACACACAAATTCATATATTCATGTTTTAAATGGGAAACTTGATGAGTAATTGTGTGGTCTGAATGAAATATCTCCTATAACACTTTCCTGTGTAGACATATTTTAGTAAAAAGAGATTGTGTGATAAACTTAAAGCAAAAAAAAAAAAAAAAAAAAAAAAAAAAAAAAAAAAACCTTCCATTCCTGCTGAAAAATACAATAAAATTTTTGTTTTGAATACAGAAGGCAGATTGACATATGAGATGACTTCAATAAAACTGAGAATAAACGCTGTACTATTAATTTCTTTATAGAAAGCAAAACTCTTCAGGATGCATTTGTAAAGTCATGTCTAAAGATAACAAACTTAAAAGAAAAGGTGGATGTTGTAAAATCATATGATAGCAAAGTCCTGACTCAAACAATGAAATAATAAATCTGAAAACAGTAGATGAAATGCACTCAAGGTCATGCTCCTGAGATCACAGAAAGTTAAACCACAGCTATTAAATCTTTATTTGGTACTGGGGGAAGTTGCAAAATGGTAGGAACTTTTGTATCTCTGTTTTTGTCATCTTACAGTAAAACCCAGGAAGTTCTGCAGCAAGGGATTATGATGTACATCCTGTGGACTCTGTATCAGACAGGAGCACAACACTGCAATTGGCTTTTAGGGAATTTGTAGAGTGTTGAAATGGAAGGGATGCACTTAGCTGTAATGTTGGTTTTCCACAGTAGGCACCAGCTCATAAACATTTTTCTTGAATTTTTACGTTTCTGAATCCATGCCTAGTGATGGAAGAGTCTAGGAATAAGAATCTAAAATAATTGTAACAATGAAAATCATCATCTACCCTGAAGAACTCTTTCAATAAGTAGTTGTCACTGATGGAAGCAGAATATGGTATATAATATATAACAGGATAATTTTCAATGAAGATAACTTAGGTTGAAATTTTAACGTAAGTTTAAGGCTTTTATAATTTTTAAAAATATAGTGCAAAACTAACACATAGTTCACCCTTGAAGAAATACTGGGGGGTGGGGGGTGGAGCATGCCTCTAAATCCAGCACTCAGGCAGCAAAGCCAGTCAGATCTTTGTGATTTTTGAGGCCAGCATAGTCTACAGTGTGACATCCAGGACATGCACCAACACTACACAAAGAAAACCTGTCTCGAAAAACTATTCTACAACTTAATTCCATGACAATTAAACATCCTACTTAGTACATGCAGAAAATAAAATGAATTTTATAAAGAAAAATAAAACAGCAGGAATCCCTTTCTCACAACTTAGGGATAGAGTCAAAACTTCACTAATCAAGGCACTTTGTCTACTACTGACCCATATTTCCACACACATGTAAATTTTGATTGTACACGTGTATTCAAAGACACATATTATATATTTTTAAGTAGTAACTTCACGAACTGAACCATTTAGGTAGTCCTTGTTAGGAATTACTTTTATTTTTTAGAGAAACTACCCTGTGATTATCTACCCTTTCCACTTTCCACTTAAGCTCTTCTGAGTGGGAGTTCACAGTGACAAGATGTAACTGTCAAGCTAAATCCCACAGCAGAAAGCAGAAATAACTAATTATAATTTTATCTAACACTTTGTCTTATCCTGTTCTAGGAGATAAGTGAAGAATCTCTGGCAAATAGTACTTGGCCCTCAACATTGCCCTGCATTTCCGGTATAAGATAACAATCCCAAGTCCCAGTCTTGAGTCCTAAATTCTTCAGTGCCAGGAAACACTGTATAAACCATCATTGTGTGGGTATGCGTGTTTATGTGAAAATCAGATGTCAACATTAAGCATGTCCCTCAATATATCTCCACCTTTTTTGAGACAATTTTATCTGAGCCTGGATATCCCTGATTCATCTAGACTAGTTGTTCACTGTGTTCCATGAATCCACATGTGTCTGTCTCCAAAGCTCTGTGAGGATAGAAATATATTCTTAGAAATACAAGCATACACCATTGTGCACAGCTCAGTGTTGGGGATCAAGCTCAGCAATTAATGAATTTATGGCAAGCACTTTACCCACTAAACCATTCCTCCCACTCCTAAAATACCTTTATATAAGAGAACTAAGTATTGCCATCACTCACAGTGCCATTAAGATATAAAAAAATTACAATTTATCACTGAAAATATATTTCCTTAAACACATTCTCTGATATTGTAATGAAAATATTTGAAAAAAAATGTGCTGATACATGTATGAATTTGTTCTGTTATATTATGAACTGCACAAAATTGATTCTACATAGGAATTTGGGATATTTGCAGGATAGGGTAACCACAGGAGTTTCCAGAATAAACTGTCTCTTATATTACTGAGGTGAAAGATTTGTTTTCCTGTCAAATAATGAAACTTGAAGTAGTGAAAATGAATAGAGACTCATTATTCAAATGTAAGGAGAGTAAAGGATTAAAAGAGTAGTGATTTTAAAAAATACTGAATAAAAATATTAGAAAATCCTCAAATCAAGGAAGTGAAATCCACTAATGTTAAAGAGGAGGAATTAAAAATTTTGTTTTAGCCTACATTCTATGCAAGTATATGTGAGAGGAAAAAGGATGCTTTAGAAAGGGAACCATCTTTATTCTCAGAAAAGCATAGCATATATGGTTAAGAGAAACTTAGAGGGTAAAATTTTAATATTTTAACAAGTTTAACAGACCATTTTTTTTAGCTGAGGATCAAACCCAGGGCCTTGGGCTTGCTAAGCAAGCGCTCTACCACTGAGCTAAATGCCCAACACAACAGCTAGGTGGTGGTTGTGCACACCTGTAATCCCAGCACTTGGGAGGCAGAACCAGACAATCTCTGTGAGTTTGAGGCCAGCCTGGTCTACAGAGCAAGATATAGGAAAGCCTCCAAAGCTACACAGAGAAACTCTGTCTTGAAAAAGAAAAAACAAACAAACAAACAAATAAACAAACAAAAAACCCCACTTTTAATTCTGGTTTACAATACAATCACATTGTACAGTGTTTTCAGAGGTTGCTTTAAAGAGGAACAAACATGTTCAAAGTACAGAATGAAAGACATATAGGGAGGGAGGACCTGTCTGAATGTTGACTACTCAGCTCTATCTATATTCAGAGGCAAGAAGGATCTACCTGCTGGACCAAAAGTCCTCCTACCTTTCACAGGATCTCCCTAAAGTAGAGAGCTAAATTGGCCTCCCTGGAGAAAAGTAGCACATTTCCTGGGGCAATCTAGAAGTGCTAATGGCCATCATCCTGGGAGGCATCTGCATCTAAGTCTGTCAGGAGCACAAGGAGACTTGGAGTCTGTGGCAAATAAACTCTCTCACACTGAAGGAATGTTTTAAAGACTAACCAGTTTCAATGATTCAGCTAGCTAAATGTTGTTTATTACATGAATTCTAGTGTAACTGAATTGAAATGTTAAGTGCAGAAAATGAATGCATATAGAATCAAGGATAATTATCATACACTCAATGGTCAGTTGAATTAGTATTAAGTTCAAATCTGTTCTCTATGTGTGCCATGGCCAAATGTTTCTCTCATTCCAATTTTTAGTCAGTCAGGCTGGAAGCACTTTAATTCATCTTTATGCTTTGTACTGTTTGTGTATGACATGACAACAAACAGGGTCCTGCAACAGTACACTGTGTGTTTCTGAAGGGGAGCATACATAAGATATCCCCTTTAGACATCAGACATTAAGTTTTGGATTTGACATGACTATACAAATCCTGGTGAACTGAGCACAGTCATTTCATATTTTATGTCTCCTGTTCACTTTTTTTTTTTCAGAACTTTTTGTAGAGGAACTTTAGGTTTCCATCCATCTTACTGTTTTGTTGAACACTAGATGGCACTGTGAGCACAGTGGTCATTGTTTCATCAAGTCTCGCTTGGCTTGTGGTTTTAATGGCAGTAATGCAATATGTGCTTAAAATGACTTGTCACCCTCTGATAACTTTAATATAAGATCTATGAATGCCAAAATGAGATTCTACATTGAGAATGAATTTTTCTCAACATTTTCCTGTGCTATACTTCTATAGTCTTTTTCCTTTATATACCCTCATATTTTTTACCTTCCCTATATAAAATCTGACCTTAAATTCCATGGTTAACCATCCCCCACCAATAATCTATGTAAGTTCTTGAAATTTATTTAAAATATACTACTCTTAAGCTGGAATACATTATTTTTGAATGAAGGGAGCACAAAATTGTATAACATTTGTACACACTAACAGGAAAATAATTGTTTAGTATTGCCTTATAATGCATGTATTAAGGAATTAGATTTTTTTGTCTGGTATGGTTTCTCTCTGAATAGTAATCCTTCCATTGACTTCCTTAGTCTAGTTACCATGGCTCTCACCTTCTTATCTGTGAGTATTCAATTATAAATTGCTTCCTCTAATGACCCATAGTGACCATTCAAATGCTGGTTCCACTAAAGAAATGATCAACAACCTTGGTCATCAGGGATTCACGTATCAAAACCACTCTGAAATGCCATTTTCACTAAACAGGATGGGCAAGATAAATAAAAAAATTACAGCACATGATGGTGATGATGTAAAAAAAAGGAAATTTCTTATCCCCTGATGGTGGAAATAAGAACTTGCACAGACATATTTGAGATCATTGTGCAGGTTCCTTAGGAAAATCGGAATGGATCTATCAAAAAACCCAGCTGTGCTGCTGTTAGGCATATACCCCAAGGACTCTTTATCCTATTACAAAGGAACTTACTGACCCATGTTCATTGCTGCTCTGTTCATATTAGTCCCAAATAGTAAATATCCTTGATATAAAAAACAAGTGAAGGAATAATGAATATGTCATCATTTCCACAATAGATTATAAATAATGTATTGAAAAATGAAATCAAGCTGGGTGGTGGTGGCACAGACCTTTAATTTCAGCACACGGGAGGCAGAGGTATGTGAATCTCTGTGAGTTTGAGGCCAGCCAGGTATAGAGACTGAGTTCCAATACAGCCAAGGCTACACAGAGTGACCCTGTCTTGAAAAAAACAAAACAAATAAATGAACAAAAAAATACCTAAAAAGAAAGAAAAACTTAAATCATAGAACTCACAGGTAAATTAATGGAACTAGAATAATATCATCGTGAATGAGGTCCCTAGTACTGCAAAAGTAAATATGGTATATATTCCCTTGTATTTGGATGTTAAGCTTCAAGGTTTACCATATATTCACGAATCTATACATCTACAAAGGAAACGTATGGAGTAAGGTAATTTGAGCCAGGGAAGGGTTTCTGAAGGGAGGAGAAATACCATAGTTGGGCTTGTACTAGAACTGGGATATTAAATGAACATGGAAAAGAAAGTTGGGATAATGATTGGAATGCTGAGAGGGACAAAAAAATCTATGGAACATTCAAAAAGTGTTATAGAAACTACTACTGTAGTATTCTTAATAAATAATATCTCAATGAAAGAAATATCAACCAAATCACCAAATTATTGGAAGGGAACTCCCAAACATATTTCTTTCACCACCAAATAAAATCTCCAATATCAGACATGGATCATATCTGATTTCTTGGACAAAGAATCCCCATGGAAACACCCCCAAAAGTAAGGCTATTGCTCAGGAAATTGTTGCTCTACACAAACTGATAGCATGGCCCTATTACTTAAATCAACAACTGTATATCTCATTGGACACAGAGAAGTTAAAGATCTGTTTAACTGAGCCTTCACACCCACTGAATAGAAATGATGGTACTAGACGATTTTCAGCAAGCTTCCTAGTGAGAAATTGAAACATAAGTCCAGCTCTAAACTGTGTGTTGTACAATGGGGATCTGTCCATATGATACACTCATAGAAGAGTGGCAAAAATACTGTGGAAGTAAACAAACAATATTTGATTGGATTTAAGCCCCACTCCAGGAGAAAAAAACACACTTCTGCCATTGCTCTTGTATCTACATATCTGGGACTAAATATTCCATGAACCCATGGGAAAACCAGATACGCTTGTTTTCTAAAATATAGCAATATAATGATCCCCAATGACATTCTGTTTTATCCTTATTCAATGTCTTGTTCAGTAATCATCAAATAAGCCACCATCTACAGTAAATGGGAACAAATACTGAGACCCTGTACTGATTAACGTGTAGAGAATGAGAGACCTTGGTTCATTTAGTCATAAAAGAGAGGTCTGCATCTCAACTCTCCCTTCAGTGGCCAGGAAACTGCAGAAGACAAGGGACAAAGATTCTAAGAACCCTTGGGGCCTGGAAGGATGTAACCAAGGAAAGAATGCTTTTCAGACAAAGGGAAGACTGACTGACCTATGAAATCAAATAGTGGCAGCATACACAATTCTGCACAGATCCAAGTCAATTGGGGTCTCAGCAATGAGATGAGGAAGTGGACCTAATCTCTCATTTCTAACCAAGAAGCTATCTCCATTTGAGAACTGCTCCCAAAGAAAAATTAGTTTCCTCTAGTGGAGCCTCACTGAGCATATAAACCCCACTCACATGGAAGCCCCATGCCAAATAAGAGACAGCAAACTCATATGGACCCAGTGCTATTTTGAAAGTATTTATTTGACTCTCAATGTTCTGTCTGTGTTTGTTTTACTTTATTGGTAATTTGCTTATATATTGTGATTTCCAAATTTGTGGGGGTTTTTGTTTTTTATTTTGGTTTTTGTTTGTTTGTTTTGTTTTTTTGTTTTGTTTTGTATTTTGAGATTGAGCTTCTCTGTGTAGCTTTGCGCCTTTCCTGGAACTTGCTTTGTAGACCAGGCTAGGCTCAAACTAACAGAGATCTGCCAGGCTAGGCTCAAACTAACAGAGATCTGCCAGGCTAGGCTCAAACTAACAGAGATCTGCCTGTCTCTGCCTTCCAAGTGTGTGGGTTAAAGGAATAGGCCACTACTGCCTGGCTCCATATTTGTGTTTTTTTTCTTATTGGGTAGACCGCAATATGCTTTTAGTATATTTGGAGGGTAATGAAAAGTAAAGGATGTTCATGTAGATCTCATCCATTTCTCTGTCATTGGGTGATCCCTGTGTCTTTCCTAGGGTCCCGTTTTCTAGGTAGCCTCCCTGGAGTTGTGTAGCAGTCTAGTCATCTTTGTTTTACAACTAGTATCCTAATATAATTGAGTACATACCAAGTTCATCCTTCTGAGTCTGGGTTACCTCATTCAGGATGATTTTATCTAGATCCATCCATTTGCCGGAAAACCTCATGATGCCATTGTTTTTCTCTGCTGAGTAGTACTCCATTGTGTTTTTGTAGCATATTTTCTTTATCCATTCTTCAGTTGAAGGGCATCTAGGTTGTTTCCAGGTTCTGGCTATTACAAAAAATGCTGATATGAAAATAATGAGCAAATGCCCTTGTGGTATGATTGAGTATTCCTTGGGTATATGCGCAAGAGTGCTATAGCTTGGTCTTGGGGGAGATGGATTCCCAATTTTCTAAGGAAGTGCCAAATTGATTTCCAAAGTGGCTGTACAAGCTTGCATCCCACCAGCAGTGGAGGAGAGTTCCCCTTGCTCCACATCCTCTCCAGCATAAGCTGTCTTCAATGTATTTGATCTTAGCCACTCTGACAGGTGTAAGATGGTATCTCAGAGTCATTTTGATTTGCATTTCCTGGATAATTAGGGATGTTGAGCAATTCCTTAAATGTCTTTCAGCCATTTGAACTTCCTCTGTTGAGAATTCTCTGTTTAGTTCTGTAGACTGCTCTTAATGGTCAAGAGAAAGCCTGATCTGACCTAGTCTGGTGATCAGATGGCTAAACACCTAACAGTCGAGCTGGAACTCTCATACAATAACTGATGGAAGTGGATGCAGAGATCCTCAGCCAGGCCCCAGGTGGAGCTCCCGGTGTCCAATTGTTGAGAAAGAAGAGGGAATGTGAGAGCGAGAATTGTTGAGCCCAAGATTGGAAAAAGCACAGGGAAAAATAGCCAAACGAATGGAAGCACAGGAATTATGAACCAAAGGCTGTGGAGCCCCCAACTGGATCAGGCCCTCTGGATTAGTGAGACAATTGAATAGCTTGAACTGTTTGGGAGGCATCCAGGCTGTGGGACTGGAACCTGTCATTAGTGCATGAGCTGGCTTTTTAGAACCTTGGGCTTACACAGGGACACTTTGCTCAGCCTGGAAGGAGAGGACTGGACCTGTCTGTACTGAATCCACCAGGTTTAAATGAATCCCCAGGGAAGTCTTGGCCCTGGAGGAGATGGGAATGGAGGTGAGGGGATGGGGGGAAGGTGGGAGTGGGGGTGGGAGGGGGGGATGACAGGGAACCCATGGCTGATTAAAATTAAAACAAAAATATAATAATAAAAAAAGTTAAAAGAAAAGAAAAGGAAAGGAAATGGGCACCTTTAATGTGCGTTTTTAACAGTCAGTACTGGCTAGGAGGCTATTTTTGTAAATTATGTATTCCAAAATTTAAGCCTCAGAAAATTCTAGGAATATTTTTTAATTAATTTTAATAAGTAATAAACCCACAGGGACCAAAGATTTTCATTCTCTGTCTCTCTCTGTCTCTGTCTCTCTGTCTCTCTGTCTGTCTCTCTGTCTGTCTGTTTATCTGTCTCTCTCTCTCTCTCTCTCTCTCTCTCTCTCTCTCTCTGTCTGTGTGTGTGTGTGTGTGTGTGTGTGTGTGATTTTTCAATGCAACACACCCTTTCGCAATATAGTTCATCCATGAGTAATTAAGTTACTAATGGTTGAACGTTACTATACATAAAATATAATGCTTCAATTTCCAACGAAGTTTACTTATATTTTAATGTAAAATAAAGACCTTATATTTTCTAAACAAATACAACAAATTTAGGACATACTTCAACTTTAATAAATACTTCTATGTGATTTATTCCTCTAACAGTTATAGATTCTACATAGTAATGCAGAAAATAAATTGAAGCTTAGAAAGAAAAAGAAATATGGTTTCCTCTCCGCTGTTACAATCATGGCTTTACTCAATTTAAAGAACGATATTTCCACACACATGCAGGTTTTAAATTTTATATTTGGATGCAGATACCAGATTTTGTATGTTGCTAAGTAGTGACTGCATTAATTGTTAAGCATTGGGAAGTCTTTATTATTAATTAATTAATTAATAACTATTTTTATGGAAAAACTAGCCTGCTTATTACAAGATCACCAATACATTGTAAATGCTTGTGTATCACTGTGTGTGAAACATATAGAAGGGTATTAGATTATCCCTAAAATTTTCAGGATTTTTAGTTTTTAGTTCTGGTTTCCTGGGACTTAACTGAGGACATGGCAAATACTTGTCCCATTTTCTTATCTTTGGGTTATGTGCCCCATGAATCAGAGGAGCTTTGCGAGTTTTCCTGTTATTCCTTACCTTCACAATTTCCTAAAATTCCACTATTGCCCACTCCATGATGATTTCATTGAATTTTGAAATCTAAATTCTCAATGGCACCTGATAATGCAAGATTATAGTCATAGGTACATTGGAAAGTTAGGAAACCACAATGCATTGCCTAGGTTTGTCTGCACCACAGAACAAACCTTCAAATCTTCAAGGCTCAAAGTTTGTGAAACCTCATGTTACACAAGAAAATGATTCAGAGGTAAACTGGCAACTGATTTTCACATATGTGTGTTCTCCTTGTAATAACTATATAGATCAGCCAATTAGTGTGGGAGCATGGGAGTGTATTTAAAGGCAGCAATGAATATAGGATGTAATAGTATAAAAGACCAGTGGATAATCATGTTACATGGCAGGTTCTATATTGAAGAAAATGGAAGAGCCAGGCAAAGGAGGGAATATGTTGAAGGATAAATAACAAGAGTGACAATCTGTACATTTTCCTTTGCTTTGGATCAAGATGCATCTCCCTCTCCACTCTCAATTCCTCCAACATCAAGTCTGCCTGCATATAGCCATGTCACACCATGATAATGGACAAAATTTCTGAAACAGTAACCCATCAAATTAAATGCTTTCCTTTTCATAAGTTGTTGCGGTCATAGTATCTATTCACAGCAAACTGGTGAAGATTTAATTGGACAAGCAGCCATTTTCTAGCCCCAGTATGTAGCAGAACTTGGGAGCTTCAGCCATGTGGTTGTGAAATAAAAGATAGAACAATGTGGCTATGAATTTTGTCCCCATAACTTTCAGGAAAACCACTGAAGTCAGACATGTTTCAGGTGTATCCATGAAATGAGGCCTAGAGAACCCATTGCATGAATCTGTGAAGTTGAACCCTGGATTGCCCTGGAGATCTTGAAATGTTGGTGATACTAGAGCTCTGGAATATCTGCCAAGGATAACCTCTAATAGGGAGTGGAAACATCCTGAGATAAAGATATATATTGCTGTCCAAAGAGCTGGAAGTTGTTGAAGATCTGAAGAGTATTTTGACATCAGACATGGAAATGCAGTTTGGAGTTTTCCCAGCTGAGTTTCAGTTTTGCTTTACTCCTGTATTTCATCAATTTATACCATGTTTTGGAATGTTTATGTATATCCTGTGCCATTATATGTTGAAAATATATGATATTTTTAAATTTAATTTTTATTCAGAAAAATTTTCATTCATTTCACTCTCTAATCAAAGATCCCTGTCTTCCCTCCTCTCAGCTCCCCAGCCATCCCCTCCCAACCTGCTCCCAAGAAAAGGCTTCTATGGAGAGGCCCATCCAGCAGAGGCAAGTCCAAGCCCTTCTCCCTGCTTCCAGTCTGCACGAGGTGTCCCATCATAGGTAGTGGGCTCCATAAAGCCCACTCATGCACCATAGATGAATTCTGATCCTACCTCCAGTGGCCCTCCCAAGCAGACCAAGCTACACAACTGTCTTATCAGGCAGACGTCCGTATCCAGTCCTATGTAGGCTCCACAGCTATTGATCTGCTTTTCATGTGTTCCCTCTAGTTATTTTGTCATCCTTGGATGATTCCCCTCATGATCCTGATGCACTAGCTCATATAATCCCTCTTATCTCTTTTTGAGTGGACTCCTGGAGCTCTGTCTAGTAATTGGCTGTGGATCTCTGCCTCTGCTTCCATCAGTGACTGGAAGCTGTGAGATGACAGGGTACTGACTGGTCTGATCTCTGGGGCATGCCATTTCAGGTCAGGCACCCTCTCCACTGTTACTAGGATTCCAGGCTGGGGTCATCATTGTGGATTCCTGGAAACTTCCCTAGCTCTGGCTTTCCCTCTATCCCCATGATATCTCTCTCTTTCATTGCTTCCCCCTCCATCCATGGTCCATCTCAACCATCTCATTCCCTTAATTTTATTCATCTGATTTTCCCTCCTTCCCTAGCCAACACTTCATTCCTAGTTTACTCATGGTGATATCATCTATTTCCCATTCCCAGGGTGGTCTTGCAACCCACTTCAGGTCTTCTCTGTTGGTTAGCTTTTCTTGAGTTGTGGGTTGTTGCCTGAGTACCATTTGCTTTATATCTAGTATTCAATTATGATTGGCTACATATCATGTTTGTCTTTCTGAGTCTTGGTTATCTCCCTCACAATGATATTTTTGAGTTAGATCCATTTGCCTGCAAATTTCATGATGTCATTGTTTTTCTCTGCTGAGTAGTACTCCATTGTGTATATGTACCACATTTTCTTAATCCATTCTTCTAGGTGGTTTTCAGGTTCAGCCTATTCTGAATAATGCTGTCATGAACATAGTTGAGCATGTGTTCTTGTAATATAATTTAGCATTCCTTGAGTATTTACCCAAGAGTGGTATAGCTGGGTCTTGAGGTAGATTGATTCCCAATTTTCTGAGAAATTGCCATACTGATGTCCAAATTGGCTGTAACAGTTTGTACCCTCACCCACATTGCAGGAGTGTTCCTCTTATTCCATATCCTCTTCATCATAAGCTATCTGTGGTGCTTTTGATCTTAGCCATTCTGACATATTTAAGATGGTATCTCATTTGAAATTCTTCCTTTGAGAATTCTCTGTTTATCTCTATGGAATATTTTAATTGGTTTGTTTGTTATTTTGATGTCTACTTCTTGAGTTCTTCATATATTTTGGATATCAGCCCTCTGTCATATGTGGGGTTGAAATCATTTCCCATTCTATATTCTGTCATTTTTTTCTTATTTAATGTGTCCTTTGTCCTACAGAAGCTTCTCAGTTTCAAGAGGACCTATTTTCTAATTGTTGTTCTAGTGTTATATTTTGGAAGTGTTCTCCTGTGCCAATGCATTCAAGACAATTTCCTACTTTCTCTTCTATCAGATTCAGTGTAACTGGTTTTACATTGAGGTCTTTGATCCACTTGAACTTGCGTTTTTTCATGGTGATAGATATGGATATATTAGGCAATCTTCTATATGGTGACATCTAGTTATGCCAGCACATTTGTTTAAGAAGCTTTCTTTATTCCATTGTACCATTTTTACTTCTTTGTCAAATATCTGGTTTTCCTAGTTGTGTAGGTTAAGTCAAGGTCTTCAATTCAATTCCATTGTTCCATATGTCGGTTTTTATGCCAGTACCAGACTGTTTTCATTATTATAGCACTATAGTAGAGCTTGATGTCATGTATGGTGATGCCTCCAGAGATGGCTTTGTTGTAAAGGATTCTTTTAGCCATCCTGAGTTTTTTGTTTGTTTGTTTTTACAAATGAAGTTGAGTATTATTCTTTCCATGTCTGTGAAGAATTGTGTTATGATTTTGATGGAGATTGCATTGAATCTGTAGATTGCTATTGGTAAGTTTGCCATTTTTATTATGTTTATCCTTCCTATCCATGAGCATGGGAGATCTTTCTATTTTCTGAGATCTTCAATTCCTTTCTTCAAAAGCTTAGTTTTCATCATACAGGTTTTTCACTTGCTTATTTATAGTTACCCCAATGTATTTTATATTATTTGTGGCCAATAAAAATGTTGATATTTCTCTGATTTCTTTATCAGCCTGTTTATCATTTGAATATGGGAGGGCTACTGATTTTTTTGAGTTAATCTTGTATCTTGCAATATTAGTGAAGATATTTATTATCTGTAGGAGTTCCCTGGTATTATTTTTGGGTCACTTATGTATATTACCATATCATTTGCAAACAATGAAAGTTTAATTATTCCTTTCCAATTTCTATCCCCTTGATCTCCTTTTGTTTTCTTATTGCTCTGGATAGAACTTTAAGTACTTAATTGAAGAAATATGGAGAGAGTGGACAAGCTTGACTGCTTCCTGACTTTGGTGGAATTGCTTTGAGTGTCTCTCCATTTAATTTGAAGTTGGCTGTTGGTCTGATGTAAGTTGCCTTAATTATGTTAGGTATGTTCCCAGTATTCCTGATCTCTCTAAAACCTTTATCATGAAGGGGTGTTGAATTTTGTCAAAGGCCTTTTCAGCATCTAATGAAATGATCATGTGGTTCTTTTCTTTCTATTTGTTTACATGGTGTAATATATTGATAGACTTTCTTTTGTTGAACTATCCTTGCATCTCTTTGATGAAACCTGCTTGACCATGGTGGATGATGTTTTTGGTGTGTTCTGGGAGTGGGTTTGCCAATATTTTATTGAATATTTTTGCATCAATGGTCATAAATAAGAAGAGGACTGAAAACCAGTTAAATCCAAAAAAATGTAGCCTTACAACTCTAGCTGCTAGAAAGGGAAATCAACTTAGAAGCCAGAACTAACAAGGGGTAGAAAAAGAAGCAATGGGGACCAAACATTGGTTTAGGCACTTATCTTCCTTTTTCTTGACATCCCACCTCTAAAAAGAGTAGATCACTCTGAAAAAGAGGGATATAACTAAATTTTGATACATCCAAATTAGTGATCAAAGGCTTTATTGGTCAAAAAAAAACAAAACAAAATAAAACAAAAAACTCAGAAGGCTGCTGAAGCCAAAGAAACTTTCAGTTTGAAAGTGGATGGAGAGGATGGCTTTAGGAATCTACTCTGAAAACAACTTCAACACTCACAAAATTTTTCAATCAAGAAATCTAGAAGACAAACTCAGTCCAGCATTAATTACTGAAAGCAAGAAATCTTCATTGCATGATTATGTGAAGGCAAGATGAAGGCCTAGACTTGACTTATAGAGTCTATCTTAGAGAAGGGCCACCAAATTGGACTACTTGATGATTGGGGGCTGTGCACAGTTCCAGGAAGAACCTCAGGAATGTGCCATGACAACTCGAATAGATACCCTAGAAGCAGCTAATTAAAAAACAAGTCAGTAAAGTTTAACAAGATCCAGATGCTCCTGCAGACATCCTGTCCACAGTTTATTGCCCTTGCAGAAACCCAGATATCCTGTCAACAGGTTATAGTTCTGTGCCAAATGTTTAACCAAATAGTTTCATAGCTGCTGCTGCCCCATTTCCCTCTATCTGTTGCATTGCGCCATATGGTGATGATCCAGGTTGGAATTTGAAAATAAAAAGACCCTTGTTTGCTTGCATCAGAAACAGGCTCCTTGTTGGTCTCTTGCAGCTTTGTGATACAGATACAAAAATTGCAGGGAAGGCTAAGGAAATAAAATGAGTGAACCATGGCCATGTCTGAGGAACCTTTCCCTGGCATCAGTTCCAGTTAATATTCATGATATCAAGTACCTTATGGACCCTTATGTGTCCATGACAAGATCAGTAGAAAGGAAGGAGAGATTTAAGCCAATGAGTTTGGAACACAGCAAAGAGATGAGATTAATGATTTGCAGCCCAAAGGAAAGTAGGAGATTACTTTGACAGAGACCTTGGACAGTGGCAAAGGGAAATGGAAGACCCTAGACTCCAGGTCATAGAGCATAGGCAAAGAAAGTAGCATACACCAGATAATAATCCTTTTAATCTGATTCAACCAAGCTACTCCATGCTTCCCAGAAGACACTAAGGTGGTTTAGGGTTGAGCTCATCATTTTATCCATCAAATAACACAGTGCCAGCAGCCTGAATTATACTCTTTGTCTATGCAGTGCTAATCCTACATTATGATGGGGTGAGAGAGAAGGTGATGGTCACAGATGATAAGACCAATATCCCTATTAAAGTGTCTGATGTTAATGTTGAAAGTTTCTGCCCTTGGTTTGCTTGCAGTAGCCCTGCCAAATGTCTTAATTCCCAGTCCCAAGTTCAATGAAGGGATAGTGAGCTTGGTGCACCACTTGGAACTGCACCAGCAGAATGTATAAACACTGTGCCCCAAGTAAGAAGAAAGTAGAAGGAAAGTTAGAAGTCACAGAGGAGTCTGATGATGACACTGACTTTGCTCTTCTAACCAAAACTTTTTGCTAACATTTCTAAGAAAAAGCTGAACATATTTTAGAAAACCCTGGTATTTCCATGACACAGCTTAAGCAGATGAATAAAATGCTAGAACCGTAGAATGTGTCTTGATGCTGTCCCATTGAACAGTGACAGAGGGCAGTGACTACAAGCCTGGAGTCATGCTGGTCTTGCCCTCATAGAACATCATCTCTCCTTCAGATAATTTGGCTAACTTTTGATCTTATTGATAGCCAAACTACAAAATAAACATATGCTCTTTTTTAAAGTATGTGCAATTTGTAACAATAAATCCAGAATACCCACACAATGAACGTATATTAATAAATTTAGCAGGATTTCATTTACTCTCCTTTCCACTACCATGTTATTCTCTTAAAATCCAGTCTCATATCTATTCCTCAGTGCCCTCCTCACAGCAATTAGAAATTGTACAGCTTCATAGTGAGTATAGTATGAATCCCCATGAGTTAAAACTGTCTACTTCATGTGTATGACCTTATAGTGAACTGAGTCTTTTTACTGATCTAGAAACACAGATGTGTGTTCAAAGAATATCCTTAAGACCATCAACACTTCTTTGAGGAAGGTTATTGCTATTTGCAAAGCTAGAGCAGAATTTCTTTCCTCAGGCTAAGTAGCAGAGGTCAACACAAAACTGGGGTGAAAATTTATAATCAGTAATTCTTCTATTCCATAAATATATTATGCTAAAATCACAGCTAGACATGTTTATAACTTTCTACACTCTCATGATATTGAATGACAATACATCCCGAAATCTTTATCAAATTTTCTTAGGAGGAATATTCCCAACTAGACCCAATTTCCTTTATTAACAGACCAATTACAATGAAAGAATTTTTTTTGAATGTGTGTCTTAAGTGTTTTTGTATTTGTGTTTACCTGAACATATGTCCATGCAGATTATGTATTACAGACACAGCAAGGCCAGAAGAAATCCTGAGTTCCAATGGGACTAGAATCAGAGATAGTTATGAACAACAATATGAGTGCTTAGAATTAGACCTTGGTTCTTTAAAAGAGTAGTCTGTGCTTTCAGCTGCTGAGAGCAGTTATGTCATGTTACAAGACAGTATTTTTGTTTGTTTGTTAAAGCTAATCTTAATCACCAATATTAGCAGGCTCACCAACATTCAGGTTCAATTGGGACATTTTTTTTGAGCATGAAAAAGGTTCAAATGCCTCTATCATAGTCTAATGATATTGAAAAATAAACAGTTTTGTTTACAATTTGTTGATAATGTACAAGAAGGAAGAGATATGTGATGTTTCTCTTTAGATAAGTGGAGCAATTTCATTGTCTACTAACAGTGACACAAGAGTGTGGAAACTTGTTTTCTGAACCATGTTGTGTAAGTCTTGGCCTTAGGTGCAAATTCCTGACAGCATAAAGATAAACATAGTATACAGACAAAAAAAAAAAAAGTCAAAATAAATTTACCAAGACTTTTCTCACACAATTGGTGAGTAATTTTAATTATTCTCATAGTGTTATAATTTATAGAAAATATGAAGATAAATTATGGCATATAAATAGGGAGAGTTAGCTGTCAGTCCATGTTATGAACATGGACATTGTTATTTCCCCTGACTCCCCATTTCTGTGACTCTTAAATCTGTCCACTTATTGAATTTTAGCATGAAACTTCCACATCCTTCACACTCCTTTAGAAATTGAAATGAAAGAGATTATTCAAAGACTTTTGAACTCTAATTTCCATTTTGCTATGCTGATGCAGAGATTCAGAATAAAGCAAACTAGAGTGTACAAAACTCACATTTGATTTTAGAATTTATGAAAGTGTTGATTGAAAAAAGAATATATACTGTAAAGGGAAGATCATTTAAAATAACAATAAACAGTGGAATTATAAGAATAAGACTGAAATCACAGTAGATCATTTGGGAAGCATTTGTTTTATTCCAAAAATATTAGGTAAAATCCAAAAAAACAGTCAAACAAAAAATATAAAAGCTTAGGCATCCTAAACATGACACTTTTTAACTCCTTTGATAAAATTTCATCCAGGATTAAAAACCTTTTTTTCAGGATATCAGTATATGCTCATATAAAAAAATGTGTTTTTAACAAGAAACCTTCTTTGAACAAGAATCTATCAGCTAGCACTTCTGAATATATTTCTCATTCATTAACATTTTAAGATGATGTTTTATCATTCTGACCATTTTTTAAGCCAGAGTCTCACTGTGTGCTTAATAATTTTCCATCCACTGATATTTCAAAGGTTCTTTGGTATATTCTCAAGAACCTATTTGTGTACTCTATTTTATCCTTAGTCTCCCTTCATACAATAAGACTATGTTGAATTTTCTTTTCCTACCAGGATGGAATACTTTAGTATGGATAGTTTAACAAGAGTATCAAATAACTTAAAAAAACACTCAAATGCTCAATAATTGAGACATATAGACACCCATGAACACACAAATTCATATTAATGTTTTAAATGTGATACTTGATCAATTTTGTGGCACTGAATCAAATACCTCCTCTAAATCTCTGTATCTAAGTTATCTGTTTATACACACTTTGGTAAAAAAAAAAAAGACATAGTATGGTGAAAATAAAAGCAAAAAAAAAAAAAAAAAAAAAAAACTTCCAAGCCTGCTGAAAAACACAATAAAATTTTTGTTTTGAATGCAGAAGGTAGATTGACATACGAGATGACTTCAATAACCCCAGAATTAATGCTGTGCTATTCATTTATTTATAAAAGCAAAACTCTTCAGGAAGCATTTGCAAAGTCATGTCTAAAGAAAACAAACTTAAAAGAAAAGGTGGCTGTTGTAAAATCCATATGATTGCAAAGTCCTGACTCAAACAATGAAATAATAAGCCTGAAATTAGAAGGGAAAATGTACTCAAGGTCATGCTCCCGAGATCACAGTCACTTCAACCACAGTTGTTGAATCTTTATTTGGCACTGGGGGGAAGTTGCAAAATGGTAGGAACTTCTGTATCTGTGTTCTCCTCATCTTCCAATAAAACTCAGGAAGTTCTGCAGCAAGCAATTATGATGTACATCTTGTGGACTCTGTATCAGACAGGAGCACAACACTGCAATTGGCTTTTAGTGAAGTTGAGGGTATTGAAAGGAAAAGAATGTACTCAGCTGTAATGTTGGTTTTCAGCAGTAGGTACTGGCTAGGTAACATTTTTCTTGAATTGCTTTGCTTCTAAATCCATGCCTAGTGATGGAAGAGTCTAGGATTAAGATTCTAAAGTCATCATAACAATGAAAAAATATCATCTATCATAAAGAACTTTTTCAAGACACAGTTGTCACCAAGGGAGGAAAAATAAGGTATATAATATTTAACACAATAATTTTCAATAAAGTTAACTTATTTTGAAATTTTAATGTAAGTTTAAGACTTTTATAATTTCCTAATATATATTGCAAAATTAACACATGCTTTACTGTTTAAGAATTACTGCTTCAGTTGGGTGGTGGTATATCATGCCTTTAATTCCAGCATTCTGGAGGCAGAGCCAGGCATATCTCTGTGAGTTTGAGGGCAGCCTGGTCTACAGAGTGAGATCTAGGACAGGACAAGCACCAAAACTACACAGAGAAACTCTCTCTCTCTCTCTCTCTCTCTCTCTCTCTCTCTCTCTCTCTCTCTCTCTCTCTCTCTGTGTGTGTGTGTGTGTGTATGTGAAAATCAGACATCAACATTAAACATGTCCCTCAATATATTTCCACCTTATTTTTGAGACAGTTTTATCTGGGTGTGATATCACTGATTCATTTAGACTAGCTGTCCAGTGTGCCTCATGAATCCCATGTCTCTGTCCTCAAAGTTATGGTGTGATAGACATATATCCTTAGAAATACAAGCATACACCATTGTGCACAGCCTAGTGCTGGGGATCAAGCTCAGCAATTATTGCATTCATAGCAAGTACTTTACCCACTAAGCCATTCCTCCCCCTCCGAAAATACCTTTACATAGGAGAGCTAGAAAGTAATGCCATCACTCACAGTACCATTAAGATATAAAAATTTTACAATTTGTCATTGGAAATACTTATTTCCTTGAATATTTTCTCTGATATTGCAAAGAAAATATGTGAAACATATGCTGATATAAATATGAATTTGTTCTGTTTCATTATGAGCAGCACAAATCTGATTCTGCATTGGAAGTTGGGATATTTCCAGGATAGAGTAACCATGGGAGTTTCCAGTATAAACGTCTCTTATATTACTAAGGTGAAAGCTGTGTTTTCCTGTCAACTAATGAAAGTTTGAGTAGTAAAAATGAATAGAGACTGATTTTCAAATGTAAGGAGATTAAATGATTAAAACAGTAGTGAATTTGAAACTCTGAATAGAAAAGATTAGAAAATCTTCAATGAAAATAAAGAATTGAAAACCACTAATATCGAAGAGGAAGAATTCAAAATTCATTGTTTATCCTTCACTTTATGTAAATATATTGAGAGGGGAAAAGTTGCTTTAGAAAGAGAACTATCTTTATTCTAGGAGAATCATAGCATATATGTGGTTAAGAGAAACTTAGAGAGCAAAATTTCAACATCCATAGACAAGGTAAACAGATCACATTTAATGGTGGCTTAAAACACAATCACATTCTGAGAAATCTTCAGGGGATGCTTTAAGGAGGAATACATTTTTCCAAAGTACAGAATGGAAGAAATATAGGGAGGGAGGTCCTGTCTGAATGTTACCTTCTCAGCTCTATCTATATTCAGAGGCAAAAAGGTTCTACCTGCTGGACCAACTGTCCTCTTACCTTTACACAGAATCTCCCTGCAGTAAAGAGCTAAATTAGCCTCCTTGGAGAGAAGTAGCACATTTCCTTGGGGCAAACTCGAAGTCCTGAGAGACATCTGCATCTAAGGCTGTCAGGAGCACTAGAGGTCTTGGAGTCTGTGGCAAATAAACACTGTTACACTGAAGGAATGTTTGAAAGACTAGCCAACTTCCAAACTTCAGCTAATTAATTGTTGTTTATTACATGAATTCTAGTGCAACTGAAATGAAGTGTAAGTGCAGAAAATGAATGCTTACAGAATCAAGGATAAGTAGTACATACTCAATGGTCAGTTGAATTAGTTTTACATTCAAATTTGTACTCTATGTGTGCCATGGCAAAATATTTCTCTAGATCCATTTTTTAGTCAGTCAGCCTTGAAGGACTTTAATTCATCTTTAATCAATGAACTGTTTATGTGTGGCATGACAATAAACAATGTCCTGTATCAGTACACTGTGTGTTTCTGAAGGGTAACATACATTGGATATCCCCTTTAGAAATCAGGCATCAGAGTTTGAACCTGACACGACTATTTAAATCCTATTGAAATGAGCACAGTCATTTCATATTCTATGTCTCCTGTTCATTTTTTTCAGAACTTTTTATAGTGGTTTCTAACCACCTTCATTAATTTTTTGAACACTAGATGGCACTGTGAGCACAGTGGTCATTACTCCATCAAGTAAAGCTTGGAATGTGGTTTTAAAGGCCTTAATGCAATCAGTGCTTAAAATGACTTGTCACCTTATGGTAACTTTAACATGTGATCTATGAATACCAAAATAATTCTACACTAAGAATGCATTTTTTCTCACCATTTTCCTGTGCTATACTTCTGTGATCTCTTTCCTTTATCTACCCTCACATTTATTACCTTCCCTTTCTAAAATCTGACCTTAAATTCCTTGGTTTACCATCCCCCACCAATAAACTATGTAAGTTTCTTAATTCCATTAAAATACATCACTTTTAAATTGAAATGCATTATTTTTTTTTAATTTAGGAAGCACAAAATTGTATAATATTTATACACACTGACAGGAAAATAATTGTTTAGTATTCCCTTGTGATGCATGTCACAAAGAATTGTCTGCTTTGTCTGCTATGGTTTCTCTGAATAGTAATCCTTCCATTGTCTTCCTTAGCTCTAGTTACCATGGCTCTCTCCTTCTTATCTGTGAGTACTTAGTTATAAATTGCTTCATCTAATGACCCACAGAGACCATTCAAATGCTGGTTTGACTTAAAGAAATGATTAACAACCTTGGTCATTGGGGATATGCATATCTTAACCACTTTGAGATGCCATTTTACACTAATTAGGATGAATAAGGTCAATAAACCAATTACAGCACATGCTGGTGAGGATGTAGAAAAAGGAGGATCCTTATCCACTGATGGTGGAAACAAGAATTTGTACAGGCACATTTGAAATCATTGTGCAGTTTCCTTAAGAAACTGGGAATGGATCTACCTTATAATCCAGTGTTGCTACTCTTGGGCATATATCCAAGGATTCTTTATCCTATTACAAAAGAACTTGCTCACTCATGTTCATTGCTGCTCTGTTCATATTAGCCAAAAATAGTAAATATCTTTGATAAAAAAAAAAAAAAACAAGTGAACTATTAATGAACATGTCATCATTTACACAATGGATCATAAATCAGGTATTGAAAAATGAAATCAAGCTGGCTGGTGGTGGTGCACACATTTAATTCCAGCACTTGAGAGGCAGAGGTATATGAATCTCTGTGAGTTTGAGGCCAACCAGGTCTAGAGACTGAGTTCCAGGACAGCCAAGGGTACACAGTGACACTGTCTGGAAAAAACAAAACAAACATACAAACAGAAAAAAAGAAACAAAAAAAGAAAGAAAAATGAAATCATAGGACTCACAGATAAATGGATGGAAATAGAAAAAAAAATCTTCCTGAATGAGGTCCCTAGTACTGTGAAGGCAAATGTGGTATATATTCCCTTGTGTTTGGATGATAAGTTTTATGCTTTACAAAGACATTCAAGAATCAATAAATCCACATAGGTAACATATAGAGTAAGAGAAGATGAAGGAGGGAAGGATTTCTGAAGGGAGGAGAAATATCATATGTAATAATTAAGACATGTGGGACTTATACTGGAATGGGAACATTAAGTGGACATGGAAAAGAAAGATGGGGTAATGGTCGGAATGCTGAGAGGGACAAATAAATGTATGGACCATTGAAACGGTGTTATAGAAACCTCCTACAGTAGAACTGTTTTTTCTTTTTTGTTTGGTTTTGTGTTTTTAGACAAGGTTTCTCTGTGTAGCTTTGTGCCTTTCTTGAAACTCACTCTGTAGCCCAGACTGGCCTTGAACTCATTAAAGATCCACCTGGCTTTCCCTCACCAGTGCTGGGATTAAAGGAGTGTGCCACCACCACCTGGATAGTAGAATTCTTAATAAATCATATATAAACAAAATGAATATCAACCAAATCACAAAGTTACTAAAAGAGAAAGCCCAACCATATTTCTCTCACCACCAAATAAATATTCCAATATCAGCGATGGATTATATCTAATTGATTTCCTGGACAGAGTCCCCATGCAAACACCCCCAAAAGTACGGCTATTACTCAGGATATACAAAAACTGATAGCACGGTCCTATTGCTTAAAACAACACCTGTATATCTCATTGAAGACAGAGAAGTTGAGCATGTGCCTAACTGAAGCCTTCACACCTATTGAATAGTGATGATGGTACTGGAAGGTATTTGGCATGCTTCCTGGGATGAAAATTAAACATAGACTAGCTTTAAACTGTTGGTTCTACAATGGAGATCTGTCCATATGATACACTGGCACAATAGTGGCAGCAATATTTTGGAAGTAAACAAACAGTATTTGATTGGATTTATGGCCTATTCCATGAGAAAGAACATATTTCTGACATTGCTCTTGTAACTAAGCACCTGGCACTAAGTATGCCATGGACCTAGGGAAAATCAGATACTGTTGTTTTCTTAAAAAAATATAGCAATATAATGATCCTCAATGACTTTCTGTTTTACCCATGATGAATGTCTTATTTAGTCATCATCAAAGAAGCTACCATCTGCAGTAAATGGGAACAAATACTGAGACCCTCTACTGAACAATGTGTAGAGAATGAGAGACCTTGGTTTTTTCAGTCATAAATGATATGGCTCCCTTCTCAACTCTCCCTTCAGTGCCTATGAAACTGTAGAACAGGAGGTACAAAGATTATAAGATACCTTGGAGCTTGAAGGAATGTAACCAAGGAAACAATACTTTTCAGACAAAAGCAGGACTGACTCACCTGTGAACTCAGAGTGACAGCATGCACAAAGTCTGCACAGATCCAAGTCTATTGGGGTCTCAGCACTGAGATGAGGAAGAGGACCTAATCTCTCATTTCTAACCAAGAAGCTATCTGCAATTAACAACTGTTCCCAAGGTAAAAAACTAGTTTACTCCAGTGGAGCCTCACTGGGAATATAAACCCAACTCAGGTGGAAGCCCCATGCCAAGTAGTAGACAGCTAACTTATATGGACTCAGTGCTATTTTGAAAGTATTTCTTTGACTCACAATGTTCTGTCTGTGTTTGTTTTTCTTTATTGGATATTTGCTTATATATTGTGATTTTAAATTTGTGTTTTTATGTTTATTTGTGTGAGGGCATGTTTCTCTGTTATTCTATGTGGTTCTCATGCTCTCTGTCTTTCTGACCTTTTTTCTATGTGTCTTTGTTTTGTTCTATTATGGATTTTTTTTTAGTTTACTTCTATGTTTTCTAAAATAGTGAGGAGTTGGATGTTTGGGCAGGTGACATAGATGGGGGAGCATGATCAGGATATATTGTCTGCAAAAACTTTTATATATATAAATAATAATCAAATGATGGTTTCATGTTGATTCATCTTAAGGCATTAAAGTTCAATTATTTATTTCCACAGTGAGGCATTTTCTTTGGTCCATGGAAAACTTGTGGAAATCAATTCTCTCTGTCATGAGACTTTCTGGGATGAATCTCTGGTTGTCAGCCTTGGCTGGAAATCACTTTACCTACTGAGCCATCTTGCTTGTGCTACAAAATATTTTTTCACTGTAAATGTTGTTTTTTTTTTAAGCCATGAACTCCAATATACTGGGCATGCATGCTATCAGGAACTATGCCCATATGCATTAAGACTTTTGAAAATAATAAAATTATTATGGCCTTAATCACAGGACTTCTGGCATAATGGGCACTCATGATACAATTAGACTATACCCCTATGCTTTAATAATTTGAAAATAATAATAGTAATCTGATCTGATTTCTACTGTCATCTTTATAAAACCTAAATTCTGAACTTTTTCCTGTAATTATTGCCCTACGATCATCTCAAATTAACTAAATCTTTTTGTTTCTTTGTACTTTCATCTCATCATTGGCTCTCAATTCTTTTGTTTATTTTTAATACATATTATGAAAATAAAGCCTAAGATGGCTACTAACTTGTGTAGTCCAAAATCCTTCTGCGAATCTGTCCTTTGTGTCTGTTTTGAAGTGTGGTTGGCAGTCACCTCTTTCAAGCTATTCAAAATGAATTGGCTGCCTCCACCTAGGGAAATCTGGGTGTAAAGGGATATGACCGCATGAAAAGTAAAACTCTTTCTTTGATTTGTAATTAAAGGACAGCAAAGATTGTCACTTTAAGTGACAGTAATAACATTAAGTACCATTTATTCTTTTTGTTTTCTATTTATTTATTTATGTACCGTTTTTCTCTGTGTAGCTTTGAAGTCTGTCCTGGAACTCTCCTGTAGATCAGGCTCTCCTTGAACTCACAGAGATCCACCTTCCCCTGCATCCAGTGTACCTGTATTAAAGGCTTTTCCCACCACTTGCTGGTGAGAGTACCATTTATTTTCAGCAATGATCAGTTTAAGTGATGAGGTAAAAGATGAATTACATATTATTGAGGCAGAGGCAATAAATTGTGAAGGCATTCCAATTACAGTAACACCTGCAAATATCAAAATATCTGTACATTAAATTTTCACTTGTACTCTTTGATATTAAACTACCTGTTGTCTTTAGGTTCTTGATGAGGAATAAATTGAAGTTAAACAAAACAAAACAAAGCACAAACTACTAAAGTTAGGAGGTAAATGGATGTGGATATCTGGATTGGAAGCCACCTTGGTCTACAGAATGAGTTTTAGAACAACCAGGTCTACACAGTGAAACCATGACTTGAAAGCACAAAACAAAAGAACAACAACAATTAAACAAAACAAAAATAACTACTGAAGTGGTATATAGAGGCTACTTCAACTTCAAAGCAGGAAAGACTTAACATTATGATTAAACTTTCAGAAATCTTTCAGGAAACATGAAAAATGCCCAATACCACAATTATCAAAAGGACCTAATTTTGTTTACAATTAAGCCAGCATGAAAGTAAGTATAGACTAAAGTTTTTTTTTTTTCCAAAATAGACACTATCTCCACAAATTTTCATTCTTTTTTTAATTAAGAAAATTTTTTCATTCATTTTACACACCAAAGACCCCCCTCTTCTCTCCTCCCATCCCCACCCTGCCTCCCCTTCCAACCATTTCCCAATCCCTTCCACAAAAAGGCAAAGTCTCCCATGTGGAAGCACATGCAGTAGAAGCAAGTCCAAGCCCTCCCCCATTCCTCAAGGCTGCAGGAGGTGTCCCATCGCAGGTAGTGGGCTCTAAAAATTCCACTCATGTACCAGATATGGATTCTGATCCTACCTACAGCGGGCCTTCCAAGCAGATCAAGCTAAAACTACTGTCTCAACATGCAAAGGGCCTAGTCCAGTTCCATGTAGTCTCCATAGCCATTGATCCAACTTTCATGAATTTGCTCTAGGTTGGTTTGGTCTTTCCAGCATGTTTTCCCATCATAATCCTGATGTACTTACTCTCTTTTCTCTCTTTGCCTGGATTCTGGAGCTCTGTCTAGTGACTGGCTTAGTCACTGGACAAAAGTTCTGTGATGATAGTTAGGGTACTGACTGGTCTAATCTCTGGGGCAAGCTAGTTCAGTTCAGGTACCCTCTCCACTAATGGTAAGAATTCAGGCTAGGGTCATCTTGGTGATTCCTGGCAACTTTCCTAGCTCTGGGTTTTTCCTATCCCCATGATGTCTCCCTCTATCATGGTATCTCATTCATTGCATTCCCCTTCATCCTTGGTCCAGTTCAACCACCTCATTCGTTTATGCTCTAATCCCCCATCCCCTGCCCTCCATTGACTACCCCTCATAACCAGTTTACTAATGGAGATCTCATTTATTTCCCCTTCCCAGGGTGGTCCATGAGTCCCTCTTTGGCTCTTCCCTTTTATTTAGTTTCTCTGGAGCTGGGGGTTATTGTCTGATTATCCTTTGCTTTATATCTCCTATCCACTTATGAGTGGGTATATACCATGTTTCTCCTTATGAGTCTGGGTTACCTTACTGAGGATGATATTTTCTAGTTCCATCCATTTGACTTCACATTTCATATATTTTTTTTTTCTATGCTGAGGGCATATGTAACACATTTTCTTAATCCAATCTTCAGTTGAGGTGCATCTAGGGTGTTTCCAGGTTCTGGTTATTATGAATAATGTTGCAATGAACACAGTTTAGTATGTTTCCTTCTGGTATGATTGAGTATTTGTTGGGTATATAGCCAATAGTGGTATATCTGTGTCTTGAGGTAGATTGATTCCCAATTTTCTGAGAAATTGCCATACTGATTTTCAAATTTGCACTCTCTCCAGCAGTGGAAATGTGTTCTCCTTACTCCCCATCCTCTCCAACATAGGCTGTTTGTGGTGCTTTTGATCTTAGCTATTCTGACATGTGTTATATGATATCTCAAAGTCATTTTGTTTTACATCTCCCTGAAAATTATAAATGCTGAGAAATTCCTAAAATGTCTTTCGGCCATTTGACATTCTTTCTTTGAGAATTATGTTTTGCTCTATAGCCCATTTTTTAAAATTAAATTGCTTGTTATTTTAATGTCTAGATTCTTGAGTTCTTTATATATTTTGGAAAACAGCCCTCTTAGATGTGCTGTTGCTTAAATCTTTCCCATTCTGAAGGCTGTCGTTCTGTCTTTTTACAGTGTCCTTTGCTTTACAGAACCTTCTCAGTTTCAGGAGGTCTTATTTATTAATTGTTCTTCTCAGTGTCTGTGATACTGGTGTTATTTTTAGGAAATTGTCTCCTGTGCCAATGCATTCAAGAATATTTCCTACTTTCTCTTCTATCGGGTTCAGTGAAACTGGTTTTATATTGAAGTCGTTGAATCACTTGGACTTGAGTTTTGTACATGGTGATAGATTTCGATCTATTTGCAATCTTCTACATTTTGATGTTCAGTTATGCCAGCACCATTTATTGGAGATGCTTTCTTTATTCCATCATGCAGTTTGCCTCATTTGTCAAAAATGTGGTGTTTCTAGGTGTGTGGGTTAATATCAGGGTCTTCTATTCAATTCTATGATCAACATGTTAGTTATTATACCAATATCAAGCTGTTCTTAATTTATAGCTCTATAGTAGCACATGAAGTCATGGATGGTAATGCCTCCAGAGGTGATTTTGTTGTACAGGATGTTTTTAGCTATCCTGGGTTTTTTGTTTTTTCCAAATGAAGTTGAGTATTGTTCTTTTCAGGTCTGTGAATAATTGTGTTGTGGTTTTGATGGGGATTACATTGAATCTTTAGATTGCTCATATTATTTTATAAATGGGTTTTTGGAATAACAGGGCTTGGCAGGGGCTGGAAAGAATGTCTCCAGCTACACTGGATCTCAATCTGTATACCAGGCTGAATTGGGACTCACAGAGATCTGCCTGGCTCCACCTCCTAAGTGCAGTTATTAAAGCCATGCACCACCACCGCCTGGATTTTCTGATTTCTCTTAACACATTTGTCTATAGGAGGGCTACTGATTTTGTTGAGTGAATTTTGTGGCCTGTCACATCACTGAAGATGTTTACCAGCTATAGAAGTTCTCTAGCAGAATTTTTGGGGTTACTTGTGTACACTATCATATCATCTGTAAATAGTGAAAGTTTGACTTCTTCCTTTTAAATTTGTTTCCCTTGATCTCCTTTTGCTGTATTAAAGCTCTAGCTAGGACTTCAAGTACTATGTTGAATAAATATGGGGAGAGCAGACAGCCTTGTCTGGATCCTGATTTCAGTGGAATCACTTGGAATCTTTCCATTTAATTTGATGTTTGCTTTTGGCTTGCTGTAAACTGTCTTTATTATGTTTAGATATATTCCCTGTATTCTTGATCTCTCCAAGATAATTATCATAAAGGGGAGTTGGATTTTGTCAAAGGCCTTTTCAGCATCTAATGAAATGATCGTGTGTTTTTTTTTCAGTTTGTTTATATGGTGTATTACATTGGCAGACTTTCATATGTTGAAACATCCTTGCATCTCAGGGATGAAGCCTACTTGATCATGTTGGATAATGTTTTTGATGTGTTCTTGAAGTCAGTTTGACATTATTTTATTGAGTATTTTTGCATCAATGTTCATGAGGGTAATAGTTCAGGCTTGCCCTGCAAAGTCCACTGCTCAGACCCTGCAATCTAGACCCAAGTCCTACCCCAATGCTGGTCTGCCTTGTGCCCAGTAACTTCCTGAGACATAGAATCTTCCAGCTCCCATTGGACCAAGAATGTCTTCATGAGACACAGAATCCATCAGATCTGACTGAACCAAGAGCCCTGATAATAAAAAGAGCGACATGCTAAGTCACAGAATCAGCTACCTTGGATTGGGCCAAGTTAATCTCACTGACATTCAGAATCTGCCAGCTCCAATTAGACCAAGAGCTAAGATTGGGCCCAAAGGGGCCCCCTGAGATACAGACACAAGAAGCACAGAGTGGAACAATAGCAACTCACTCAGACACATGCACCTCTTGTACCTATTAGAGGATGTCAATGAATGCAAAAATACACACAACAACATAAAGAGCAATAAGGTGTCTCCAGAACCTTGCCCTCCTCCTACAGTAAGACTTGAACATCACAATGTAGTAGAAGCAGAAAAAAGTGACCTTAAAAATAGCTACATGAAGATGCTGGAGTCATTTAAAGAAAAAAAAAAAGGAAAATTTCCCTTAAAGAAATTGTGGAAAACACAAACAAAAAATAAATTGAAGAAATCAATAAACCCCTTAAAGAAAGCAAAGAAAACCATGGAACAGCAATTAATCATGTGAAGAAAACAGTTCAAGATCTGAAAATTGCAGCAAAAACAATGAAGATGACACAAATGGGGAATGTTGGAAATAGAAAATCAGAGTAAATGAACAGGAAACACAGATTCATGCATAACAAACAGAATACAAGAGATGGAAGAGAGAATCCCTGCTATAGAGGATACAATAGAGGAAATAGAATCATCAGTCAAAGAAAACACCAAAGTAAAAAAAAAAGTCATAACACAAAATGTCCAGGAAATCTGGGACAACATGACAAGACCAAACCTAAGAATAATAAGGATAAAACAAGGAGAAGAATACCAACTCAAGGGCCCAGAAAATATATTCAACAAGATCATAGAAGAAAACTCTACAACTTAAATAAGGAAATACCTATAAAGATACAAGAAGCTTATAGAACATGAAACAGACTAGACCCCCCCAAAAGTCCTCTCACTACATAATAATTAAACCACTTAACATATAGAATAATGAAAGAATATTAAGAGCAGCAAAGGAAAAAGACCAAATGACTTATTAAGGCAGACCCATCAGAATAACCCCTGATTTCTCAATGGAGACTTTGAGAGCCAGATGGTCATGGACAGATGTAATGCACACATTATGAGACCATGGATGCCATCCTAGACATATATACCCAGCAAAACTTTCAATAACCATAGATGGGGTGAACAAGACAACATCAGGTTTAAACAAATACCTACCCTCAAATCTAGCCCTACAAAAAGCACAAGAATGAAAATTCCAACCTAAGAATTCAGATACACACACAAAAACATAGGCAACAAATAACCACACAGCAGTAAATCCCAAAGAAGAGAAATACACAAACACTACCACCAAAAGATGTCAGGAATTATCAATCACTGGTCATCATTATCGCTAAATATCAATGGAATTTGTTCACTTGTAAAAAGACACAGGCAAACAGAATAGATAGGAAATCAGGATCTATCTTTCTGATGCATACAAGAAACACACCTCAACTTCAAAGACAGACACTACTTCTGAGTAACAGGCTGGAAAAATCCTTTCCAATCAAATGGGCTTAAAAAGCAAGCTGATGTAACTATCCTATTATCTAACAAAAATAGACTTCAAATTAAAATTAATCAAGAGAGATTGCGAAGGATAGTACATACTCATCACAGGAAAGATCCACCAAGAATGAAGTTTCAATAGTGAACATTTATGCCCCAAATCCTAGGGCACCAACATATGTAAAAGAAACATTACTAAAGCTTAAATCACAAATCAAACCCCACACATTAATAGTGGGAGACTTCAACATCTTACTTTCACTACTAGACAGATATGCTAGATCAAAATTTAACAGAGAAATAAGGGACCTAACTGATATTATGACTCAAATGGACTTAATTGATATCTACAGAACAATCTACCCTAACAAAAAAAGAATATACCTTGTTCTCAGCACCCCAAGGTCCTTTCTCTAAAATTGACCATATCCTCAGTCTCCACAATTTTTATATGAATTGTTTCTGGATAAATAATAAGCCATCTATTCAAAATCCATGGCTCAGCAGGTAAAAGCATATGTTCTTGCAGAGAACCTGGGTTTAATTCCCAGCACCCAAGTCACAGTTACAACTGTAAGTATCTTCCATTAATGGGATCCAGTAACATCGTCTGATATACATGGGAACTAGGTCCACATATGGTGCATAAATATACATATAGGCAAAACTCTTACATACATAAGGCAAAATAGATAAATTTAAATTAATTTTTGAAAAAAATGTTCTTTTCTAATATTCTGTCTTCCTTTGTTTATTCAACAGTGAATATCTGCTTGTCCTTTCTGTTATGTGAATTTAGAGTATTCTCTGTGGTTGACAAATCCTATTGACAAGAATGTGAATTCTATTACATCTGTTTTGTTTTTAACAGTAGAGCACCACCCTGTTCTTGTTTCACATACATGGAATGCAACATAACACAAAGTAATAATATGGATTGAGTATATAAGTGATTACTGGAATATAAATCTAAAATTAATAAAATAAAATAATACAACTCTCATAGAAATCACATAACAATACAATGCAATATTAGCATGTGTTTAAGAAACAGTTGAAATCTGAAGTGGGTAATGCACACACTTTCCAATTGAATGAATTCACAAGGGAGACTTTCTATTATAATATACTTTCCTCTTTCTTTCTTTTCCATCACCATTATCATATATTTCTCTTAAAGATATGGGACAGTTAATATGATTGAAAGTATAAGAATTCAGAGAAAACTGATGGATCAACTCGTCAATGTAGCAGATTGTACATAGTGATTTGCATATTTATTTCTGTCCTTTCTCTTACTTTCTCAAAAATCATAACATTCCCATCCTAAAGCATAAAAGTCAGAACAAATAAAAATGTATAATTGCTGTGGGATAATGCTGTTGTACACTGTTTAATGAACTGCTGATTTGCTAGTAGCAAGGAAGGAAGTATAGGTAGGATGAGTAGACTAGGAGAATTCTGAGAAGAATCAGGGCTCAGTGAGAAGTTGCCATTCAGATACAGAGGAAGCAAGATGACAAGGCAGAACTGAAAAAAGGTATCAATCCATGTGACTAAACATAACTAAGAATCATGGGTTAATTTAAGTGTAAGAGCTAATCAGTAACAAGCCTGAGCTAATGGCCAAGCAGTTATAGTTAATATAAGCCTCTGTGTGTTTACCTGTCGGATGTGAGTGAGAGAGATTTTCCTGACCTCCAGCTAGCCAGGACACAATAAAACTTTCAACTAAATATAATAACTCTAGAGCAATAATCATTACTTTGGGGTTACACATTCTATTATTAATTTACCATCAGGAAGGATTTGTAAGATTAAGGATTACCTTGGTTTTCTCAAAGCCTCCATTGGTAAATAACTCTTTAATGGAATGCTTTTTGCTCCTTTCAGACCACTCCATTCACAGGTGATCAATTATTGATTTTCTGTTCCAGCTCATAAAGACTAAAACCACACAATGTTTCTACTTCTTACTAAATGACTAATGCATTCTAACTAAAAATAAAACTAACAAACAAAAAACTTTTAAACTCTAATTTTTAAATTTCGGCTGGTAATTTCCATAGAAATTAATTAAAAAACCAAAACTTTTAGTTCAACCAAAGCTGCAAATTTAACAGACTAAATAGGGGTTAAGGTTCAGAGAAATTAGAATGGGATAGATGACATTAATCAGGATATGCCTAGCTACCACTTCAGCCTTTGTTTAGAAGCAAAAAGTAGAGAGTTTTTGAAACTTGCATAACTTTTAAATGGTGTTTTTTAATGAGTGCTTTGAGTCTATGGAGAATTTTTGACATTGAACCACCAAGTCTCTTATTAAAATAGTTCATTAGAAAATTACAAAATAAAAGGGGATCAGTAGAAAAACCAAAGAATAATAAAACACCACAATATATCTTCTAAAACAGCACTAGTATTATTCATGATTGTTTATGTTTTCAAATTTAGAGAATATAAATTAAAAGAAAATCCTTAAT
This sequence comes from Onychomys torridus, assembly GCF_903995425.1. NCBI lineage: Eukaryota > Metazoa > Chordata > Mammalia > Rodentia > Cricetidae > Onychomys > Onychomys torridus. The sequence continues at coordinate 156,175 of NW_023411978.1, forward strand.
ATTGTAGTGGGAGGATAGGAATTTTCTTCAGGATGTTAACAATTCTATACAACTTAAATATTCTTTTATAAATGAAATACTACATAGTTCCCAGGGGAAAATACCTAAGCAATTTGATATTAAGAAAAAATAAAGTGTAAGGATCAATATTGATAGGAAGACAATATAGTAAACATTTTCACTCTGGACTACATTTGTAAGATTTGGAAGTTTATGAGACCTGTGGTGAATTACCAGCACGTTGTTTAAATAGTCTCAAAGTAAAAAATCAGAGAGAGTCACTACTCCATTTTCATCATACCCTGACAGTGAAAAACCAGGCGGCAACACTCTATGATGCTTTAAGTTCTCCCTACCATGTTCAAGAATGGTCACCTTCCAAGAAAAAAGCAGCAACACTGGAAATTTTTTCTTCTCAGCAACTATTGAAATTGACTTCAGCAAGTTATGGGAGGCCTGATAGCACCTGAAGACTGTACTAAATACACAGACACATCTATTACATTTTTAAAAGCACAAAAGGTTTAATCTAATAGATTCTCTTAGTGTTATGGATCATAGAACAACTCAAAAATGGTATTTATAGAAATAAGTCTGTAAAGAATAAATATAACAAAATAAGGTCAACTGAATATATTTCCCACCTAAATATGAACTGTGAATGTGCTCATGCTAATATATTCTTATTCCTCCATAGTTGTAAAGAAAATAAGAACAGCCTAATAGGATTCACTTTGACTGTTGGCACTCACAGTATGTGTAAAAAGTGGCATTTGTGTTCTCACATAATAACTATTAATTGTGACCTGAAGTTAAATATGTTATGTTTGTGCTACATGTCAGTGAAGATATCAAAGGCAAGTTTTTAAATCAAGTTAATGCATGCATGAAAAAGAACAACTGAATTGTGACTGCATTACACAAGTTTTACAGTGCCATATATAATACAAATCTTGATTGTTGGATGTTAAAACATGTACACTAATATCAATGGAATACAATATTTATAATATATTTATTTATACTATATTTTAAAACATAAAAGCATGATGTATGCACAGGCTAGTATTTATTATGTTTTACCATTTCCCTTTCTACAGGTGAGCATAGGCCTAATTCATTTTCATTCATTATGACATAATCTTCAATATCTGCAAAAATAAAGAAGTAAGCCATTTCTTCCCTCAGTGGGTGGAGAGTGAGCATAGAAGGTTGAAAAGCATTCTGGAAGTACACAGACATAAATAAGCACTTTCTAATCTGAAAAATTATGTTGTGTTATATGATATGTCTATTCTTAGTATCGTTGAAGACATCAAAGTGAAGATTGTGGGAAAGTCAGTTGTTCCACTCACTTCATCTCACGACCAAGAATGTCACATTTTTTTTTCCATTTTTGCATCATTCATGAAGAAGAAAACAGTCTCATGGCCCTAAAATAGAAGCTACAGAAGTGTCTTCACATAGTAGCTATTCTCAGAGTGAAAATACCATCTCATGTCACATAGGTTTTGTAGATATAATCACTGAATAAAGGTTTATTGTTATGATATGTGGCAAGGAAAATCATATTGCAATTTTGTCAATAGTGTTAGGGATCATTTACTGACAGGATAATTTTAATGGAAATGTGAAATCTAGAAATTTCAAAAAAAACTTAAGTATTTAAAATGTACTGAAAATAATAACTTAAGAGGCTTATGGTACTTGTATAAAGCCTGTAAGTATCATTGGAATATAAAATTTTCTAAAATAAATATTTTTATATCTGGTCAATTGATTTCACAATATTTCCTAACCATTGGTTTGTAAAATGTTTTCCCCTCCATAGCAATAACTTGGAGAAGTAGATATCCACACACAGATTTACTCAGACATCACAGTAAAACATAATTGAGTTCAAGTAGTTCAAATACTAAATATAAGATAAATATAGGACAGCAATGAAAGAAAAATTGTCTAGAAGATCATTACACAAAGCTGTGGCAGAAGCAACAAGAGAAATCTCTTATTAAAGCCAAAGTAGAACCCAACAATCTGTTGTTTTTAATGTGGATGAACACTGTTATTCATTGAGTGGTGCTGTAACTGTGTGAAAGGCTATGAGGCACAACAAAACCCACTATCAGAGTTTTATTAGGAGAAGGAAGGGTCAGAAGAGTGTATAACTAGACCTGTGGTCTATATTTTACAGAAGGGGAGGGGAGGAAAAGAGGGGGAAGTAGTTTGTGATCTGCTTCTTGTGGATTTTCCTGCACATGTGCATATGGGCTTATGGAGCTTCACATGCATGAAGCATGATCACACTGCTTGCAAATTACACAACCAAGCAGCACATGGATTATGTAGGACATAGGGCTCCTTGCTTGGCTACTGAACTGTACATGTGCAGTCATGTAGCTAGGGGAGTGGCCAGGATTTCCAACATTCTAAACTCTTTGCTTATCATAAAAAAGGGGGGTGAACAGTAATAGGGGCACCATGTCTCCAGAAACTGCTTCCAACTCACTGGGTGGACATTGGCTGACTCTGGGGCATGGTAGGAAAGGGGGTTTCTGAGGTATCCAGGTTTCCTGGGATGGTGGACTGTCATCTGCTGCCTTGGAGCTGTTCATCAACTCTCTTGGCCTGTGAATATGGCCACCTGTATCTGAGAGGATGCTGATGAGACAGAGAAAAGATTAGAAAAAAAGAGTTACATATTTTTTCCTTTAGGGGGTTCCACAGTGAGGGAGGGGTCTCAGGGCCAGGAAAGTTTGGGTTATACTTATCTGAAGCAGATCTGACCTGTCCAGATGGATTCAAGCTGATTCTGGAGATCAAAAGGATTTTTAAACATATTAAGATGTAGCCATGGGAAATTTAAAATCTTGGGCTGATGTCAATGATATTATAATATTTTAGTACTCTGCTGTATTGATTAGTGTAAGTGATGAACAGAGAGATGAGTGGATGATATTTGGAACATGCTTTTAATTTTTACCTGAGATAAGCCTTATCTGAGACAGATATTTTTAAAGTACCTGTTTCCTTTATTAATTTAGCATCCAGGAGACACAGGTGATCATGGTGCACTGGAACTTGAGAGAGATCAGGGCCCTGTCTGTGTCACTGTGAATGAGCAGGAGAAAAGGCACTGCTGATGGGTCTGGAGGGAGGCACATGGAATGAGAAGATGAAACAAAAGCTTCCACCTTAGCTGAACTCTTCCCATTATATACCCCTGAAAGTATAATTAAGAGGTGGGATCTGGTGAGGTGGGTAAGCCTGTCTCAGACCCTGACAATAATTAAATTAGAAGGAGAGCTGGGACCCCAGAACTTCCTCAGGACTGAGTAAGTGGCTCAGTGATCAAAAGGAATACCTGAAGCCAAGCCTAAGAGGGCTGCTGGAGGTCTTTGTTTGATGTCCCCATGCAATTAGGTGCATGAGAGCAGTCAGCTGACAAGTAACCCTGTTGGTGGCACTTTGGACAGGGTCGATTGATGACCCACATGGGAAGGGCACACACAAGCCCATGTGGCCTTTTCTACCACACATTTAAAACAGGGACCTGGAAGCCTTCACCCAGCCACTCAGATAGTGTGTGCCTGCATTTGGCAATTCTGTTCATGTGCTTTCTCATCTCTCCCCTAGTACCTTAAGTGCCACAGCTGAGAATTCTGCCTGTAGGGTCAGAGGCCCTCTCTTTCCATGCTTAAGCTTAGTCCTGGGGTCGTGAAACTCTGGGAGACGTGAGACAGATTTCCATCCTTATCTTGAATTAAATTGTTTCAGCTTTTATAAATTACTGGTCTGAGGACCACTTTATGAAGACCCACCAGGAGGCAGGTTGGAAACTGATCTTTGGTTAGAGAGCCATCCTAATTAGTATAATCCCAATGTGAGTCTTGATCAGAAACTCATTAGCATGCATCCTAGCCTGCTTCCAGACCTGTCTGTGCTACTCAGGGCAGCTTGAGAATGGGTGACAGTAAGAGTGGAGGTGGGAGGCAGAGTTGGGTGGGAGTGGCCTGCCCAATCCTGGAGAGCAGAGCAGAGGTCAGATAAGTGGAGGTCCTTTGGAGTAAGAGAATCCTCAGGTTTAGTTTGCCTGTGGGCAGGAGAGAAAAACTCAGAAAGGGAGGGCTCAGAGCTTAGAAAAAAAAAAAAAGCTTGGGTATAAGGTAACTCTTTTGATTTGCCAGTTTGATGGCACGAGTTAGATGATTCTCATGAATTCTCTTGAAATATCTGGTTCCAGGCAGCCATTATGTGGCCATATTTACAGGTATCTAGGAATATCTAAGGCATTAAGATAACAAAGGGGATTCAAGACCCCAGTCTCAGGCACCCCTGAGGATAGAGAAGGATCTGTGAATTGGCTCACACTACCCCACCCTTCATCAAGAGGAGGGTAAGGGCCAGAGCATAAGAGCATGAGGACCTCCCAGGGGTCTGACAGCATTCAATGTTTCAAAAAGAGAGGCTGAGTCAGTGCATGCATATCCAGAGGTCCTCACAATGATCCAATAGCAAGAAATACACATAAGGCTGCAGTCCTGGAAATATGCGATTGATTGGAAAGGGAAAATTCCCCAGTCTTAGCAGTCAGTGTTTTGTGGAAAGGTCCTGCAGTCAGACAAATGAAAAAAGGCAGGCAATCATAGATCAAAGAAACATCAGTACAGGATCCAGGACACAGAGCACAGGGAAAGCCTGCTTCATCTTGGCACTAATGTTGGTTTTAATGCTGCAGCACTGTGCTATTCACTAAATGGCACTGTTACTGTGTGAGAAAGGTCATGAGGCATGACAAAACCTGTAGCATGAATCTCAAAGTTTCTTATTAATAAAATCAAACCTGGAGCCAGGTATTGGGGTGAATGCTGGAAGATCAGAGAAACAGAACAAGCCACAGCAACCTCACCTCGCCAGTTCCTTAGCTGATCCTGTTTCCTCAGACTGGAAGCTTCTGTGTCCTCATCCCAATGGCTCTCAGCTCAACTGCTGCTACAAAGCTTAAAATCTTAACCAGCCAAATGCTCCGAGTTTCTGGTCTTCACACCTTATATACCTTTCTGCCTTCTACCATCACTCCCTGGGATTAAAGGCTCACTCTCTGGGATTAAAGGCATGTGTCACCATGCCTGGATATATCCTTGAACAGATGGATTTCTGTCTCTGGAATGCTAGGATTAAAGGTGTGTGCTACCACTGCATGTCCTCTTTGTTTAATATTGTGGCTGTTCTGTCTCTGACCCAAGATAAGTTTATTTGGGTGCACAATATTTCAGGGAACACAGTATCACCACAAAACCTACAATCAGAGTTCTATTAGGAGATGAGAGGTCCAGATAGATCATGACCAAGCCTGTGGGAGACATGTGCTAGAGAAGGAGAGCGGAGGAGAAGATGGGGAAGGAATCTATGATTCACTTGTTTTGGATTCCTCTGCACACACACATGTGGGCTTATGGAACTGGACCACACATGCACATAGATTGTGTGATCAGATGGCATGCAAATTACATGATCACAGAGGACATGAATTATGTAGGTTGTAAGGCCCCTTCCTTGTCTACTGAAACATGCATATGTGGTCATGTAGGTGGGGGAGTGGCCGGTAATTCCAGCACTGTCTCTATTACAATTGACCTCTGAGCTTCAACACATGCTGTGGCATATGTACATCTATGTATATAAATGAACATTTCTTTTTACAGAAAAGGAATGGGAAAATACCAAAACACTTCAAGGTTAATGAAATGATAGGAATTAATACTCACCATATGAATATTAGGGTTTAAATATTTGAATTAAAAAATACAGAGAGTAGTAGATGGATTCACAGTTAGATATCATTATTTTGAGTAGAAGAAATGTATTTCACCACAAGACAGACACTACATGAAAGTGATTAAATGCAAGAGGGTATTTCAAGAAAATGGACCAATAAAATATGCAGTTCTCTGTGTTTAACTATATGAAAACACAGGTGTCAAACCTAAAATAATGAGAAAAGAAAAAGAAATTAATTTCATCCTCATTAAAGGAATAATTCCTCAGGAATATATTATGATTCTGCATATATCCCCCAAATGAGGGCCATGGATAAATCAAGAATGAAGGCTGCCAGAAGGACCATGTGAAGAAAAGAATTTCAGAGTAATTGTAAACAAGGTGTGCAGGAGGAAAATTCATTGTCTATCTCTAGGAAGATTTCAGCTAAGTGGGAAACAAAGATAATTTTATCTGGGAAGTCTTTCTTTTCCACAATGTGGGGGGCTTGGTTTTTGACTAGACTGGATTTTCATTGGGCACGTTGCATACCCCAGTGGCTGTAGAAACTTTTATGATCTAGTCTATGGCAATCTAAAGTAACAGGTTTCTCGTTGCTTTTCCCCCACAACATTCACATGTAACTTATTCTATGTGCCATCTCACAAATGTTTGACCAACACATAGTGCATAATTTTTCTTATTGGTAAAAACATCATTTTGTACTATTTGTAATGACATTGCAGAAACACTATTCTAAATACCTAAAAAGAGGAGATAAACAAGAAACACCTACAGATAAGTCAATCTCTGAACTACACAGAATTGAATTTTTTCCAAAACATTCAGAAAACATGGTGTATTATTTATGGTTTCTATTATTACAAAGAGACACCATGACCATGGTAACTATTATAAAGGAAAACATATAATTGGTGTGGCTTATAGTTCAGAGATTTAGGACATTGTTGATATTGAGGGAATCATGGTGGCATGCAGGCAGACATGGTGCTTGAGAAGGAACAGAAAGTTCTACATCTAGATGTGCAGGCAGCAGGAAGAGACTGGAAGCCACTAGCCTGCTTGAACTTCTGAGACTCAATGCCCAAGCCCTAGTTGTGCATTTTTTGCAACAAGACATACTTGCTCAAAGAAGGCCATACCTCCTATAAGTGACTTTCTTTATGGACTTATGGGAGCCATTTTCATTGAAATCATCACATTCTACTCCCTGGAAACAATAAGCTTGTAGTCATATCATAACGAATTTAGTCCAACTTCCACAGTCCCCATAGTCTATCACCGTATCAGCACTGTTTAAGGGTTGGAAGTTCAAAGTCCCTTCTGAGACTCATGCCAACTCTTGACTGTAATCCTCTGTAAAATTAAAATTCAAAAGCACATGACATACTTCCAACATACAATGGCATATGATATGAATAATATTCCAAAGGGGAAGAAAGGGAGCATAGTGAGAAAATACTGACTGGACCAACATAAAACTGATAAACAGGTGGGCAATATCCAAACTGCATCTTCATGTCTGATGTCAACATGTTCTTCAGATCTTCAACTTCTTTCAAATTTGATGATTGCAACACACTTCTTTCTCTTCAGGGGTTTCTCTGTTTGTTAACAGCTTATCTTGGCAAGTATCCCTTGGCTCTGGCATTTCCAACATCTTCAGATCTCCAAGACAATCCTGGATTCCTCTTCATAGCTTCTAAGACCTCAAAGTGCCCTCCCCCAAACTGGTGATGTAGTTCCTTCAAAAAATATTCCTCTTTACGGTGCTACTTTCTAAGGGCCTGTGGGATTATTTATATTCAAACAATCACAAATGACTTTGCAAATAAGGAAAGGAAATTACAGTGACCCTGAAAACTTCTCTGGTAACAATGACAATAGGAACAATCATTTACATTAAAAAAAACTGTAAGTTAAAATCATAAAACATGAATATCTCTAGATCATTCCCAATGAATCATCGTTTGTCACATTTCATTTGGCAACCAATAAAATAATCATTTAACTTCCTATAATAGAATGTGAAATTATGTCCAGAATCATCTTTAAATAAAACTATATGAATCAATTCAGTGGGGTGTAGTTTAATATCCTTTCACCTACTATTTTATTCCCTAATATCAGCTTCATACCTCTTCCCTAAAACTTTCCTATATGAATTAGAGAACTCCAGAGCTTCCTTAAGAGAATAATACAATGCAGTGAGGTGGTGGTTCATGTCTTTATTCTTAGGAGTAGGGAGGCAGAGGCAGGCAGATCTCTGAGTTCCAGGCCATCCTGGTCCACAAAGAGAGTTCCCAGGCAGCCAGGGCTACACAGAGAAACCTATTAAAAAATAAAAAAACAAGAGCATAATACAACCTATGAGTCAAACCTGTCTTCCTCATGTATATAAGTTCACAGAAAATTGTGTCTTTTTCCTTGTCTAGAAACAAAGGTGGCTGGTAAAGGATTATCCTTAGGACCATCAACACTGAATTACTCTGCCCCATTTTCAGGGAAGGTCATTGCTGCTTCCAATGAAAGTAAAGGATTAATTTTCTCAGCCAAAATTGGAAAAAGTAATATATATATATATATATATATCCTTGCTATATAATATGTGTGTGTGTGTGTACTTACACACAAATAAGCATATAGTGGTTCCTTTGTGTGATAAACATACTATTCTACAAAAAATGATAGATATTATAATAATGTGATTTTCCACATTGTTTCTGAGCAGAATGAAAGGTTTTAATGCCTCTATCACAGGCAGAGGATGTTGGAGACTGAACAGTGGTCTCCAAATGTGGAGGCAAGAATAGAGGAGGACAGAGATATGTAATATGTCTATGTAGCTAAGGGAAGTATTTTCATCATCTGGTGACAGTGACACAAAACTATGGAAACATATTATCTGAACCAGGTCATACAAGTCTCGGCTCTAGGTCCAAATAATTAATGGCATAAGGAAAGAACAACAGATATGTCAAAATCAATTTACTGAAACATTTCACAGACATGGTGAAAATTACTAAATCATGTGTATAAACATGCCATAATTTATAGAAAACACGAAGATAAGTTATGGAATATAAATAGAGTTACTTAGCTGTCAGCCCAAGTTATGAGGACTTGGACATGGTTCTTTCCCCTGGCTCCTGAATTCCTGACTCTTAAGTCTGACCATTAATTTAACCTGGGCATGAATCTTTCTCATCTCTAGAACTTCTGTTTCAGAAATTACAATGAAAGAGGTTGCTGAAGAAATTTTAATCTCTAGGTTCTATTTAGCTATGGAGAGGTTGAGAATCTGAGAAATATAACAAATTAATTTGTCATGTTTGATTGTTATCTCTTAGAAGCCTGTTTTTTTCTGATGAGAGACAGGAAGGGAGGGGATCTGGAGTGGAGGAGGAATGGGAAGAAAATGTGAGGAGTGGAGGGAGGGGAATCTGTAGTCAGAATACATAGTATGAGAAAAGACTATTTTCAACAAAAGGAAAATATGTTAAAATTAACATTCTATCTTTCCTTAATCAAGTTTCATTTAGGGTTTAGAAACATTTTCATATCTGTACTCTCCCATATAAAATTTTATTTTAACCTTAACCATTTTTAAGTGAGGAAAAAAATCTCCTACCGTGTACATCAGAGTATGTTTCCCATTCCTTACCATTTTCTCGATGATATCTTATCACTCTTACCTTCTTGAGCACGAATCTCCCTCAGTGCTTAATGATTTTTTAACCATTGGTCCAAGGTTCTTTGGCTATAAATAAATTCCTAAGAACATGGTGTACTGTGATATAACCTCCATCTCCCTATTAAGAAAGTATTATGAAGCTCTTATCATAATGGTCAGCTTTATTTCCAGCTTTAAGAAGAGTACTGAATAACTGAATAACACACACACACACACACACACACACACACTCACACACACATGCGTGTACACACACACACATATAAATGAGAACACACACATTGTTTTGGTTGCATATTATTTAAGACAGTCAATTACATGACACTGCAACAAATATCCCCTGTAAATCTCTGATTTTCCTGTTTTGAAATATATTGGTTGGATAAAAATAATGGTAGAGTTAAAAGCATAATGAGTGCTAGACATCCACGTTGTTGTATTTAATAATTCAAATCTATCGTATTTTTTAAGCCTCAAACTTGCTGAAAATTCAATGCAAAATTTCATTTTCAAAATAAAAGGCAGAATGATTCATGAGATGGCCCTCCACCCACCCATCCAACCTTCCACATACACACAGATTAACAGTGGAGTTAAGAAGCAAAACTCTCTTTATAACTCATTTAAAAAGACATGAATACAGGAAAAAAAAGGCTCAACAGAAAATGTCGTGTCTTGTGAAATCTGTTTTCTCACAAATTCATCATTTAAACGATTTAGAACTTAATTTAACAATGGAATCTTCAAATTGAAAATGTAAGAAGAAACACCCTTGATGCCACTCTAGTGCGACCTGGAAGTGCATCTGTGGTTGTTCCTCCTGGAAGATCGCAAATGTAGAGAAACTTTCATTTAAATGAAGAAACACTGGATTCAAGCCACTCTCCTGTAATTTGGTATTGCGAGTGTGTTTGCTGGTCAGGGGGAATTCAGAAATATTGAGAAACTTACATTACACCAATGAAATTCCATGCCCAAAGATACTCTCCTGCAACTGGATGTGCGACTGAGTTTGCTGCTCAGGGAAAATCGCCAATAGAGAGAAGCTGTCATTTAAACAATGAAATCCCGCTCAAGCCACTCTCCTGAAACATGGACGTACGACTGTATTTGCTGCTAGGGTATCTGGGGAATAGGAATCGCAAATATAGAGAAATACTGAAAAACTTTAAACAATGAAATCCCGCGCCTTGGGAAAGTTGGTTGCAACCCGGAAGTACGACTGTATTTTCTGCTCAGAGAGGAAATCGCAAGGAAAAAGAAACTTTGGTTCCTATTTTGTTTCATCTTTCCTCTGCAGCCTGGTCCAATCCACTGCAGCAGATTTTTAAGCACTTCCTGTAGCGATTCTTTAGGAGAGGTGGCGGAATTGCAATAAGCTTTTAGTATATTTTGGGGGTATTGAAAATTAAAGAAATAGACAGCTTTAATATGTGTTTTCAACAGTCTGTACTGACTAGGGAGCCTTTATTTTTTTTTTCGCGAATTCTGTGTTTCTAAATCCATGCTTCAGAATAATATATGAAAATGTTTTAAAAGCAATTGTAATAACGAAGGAGCATATCGCCCTAGAGAACATCACAATTCTGTGCAGTGGACAGTATGAGGCTGAAGAAAAAAGAAAATGAAAGACACAAGGACCAAAGATATTCTCTCTCAGCGACCAAAGATATTATTTCTGTCTCTCTGTCTCTGTCTGTCTGTCTCTGTCTCTGTCTGTCTCTCTCTCTCTCCCTCACTCTCTTTCTGTGTCTCTGTCTCTGTGATTTTGCAAAGCAACACACTCTTAGGAGATATACTTTATCCATGAGCAATTAAGTTACCAATGGTTGAAAATTCCTATACATAAAATACAATTTCCAATGAAGTTTGCTTCGATTTTAATGTAAATTTAAAGACTTTATATTTCCTTAACAAGTACAACAAAGTTAGCACATACCTCACCCTTTAACATATACTTCTATGTGATTTTGTCCTCTAACATTTGTAGAGTCTACATGGTAATGCAGCAAACAAATTGAACCTTAGTAAGAAAAAGAAACATGGTTCATTCTCTCCTGTTACAGATAGAATCATGGCTTCACTGAAACTAAGGAACTGGTCTACTATGGCACTATATTTCCATATACAGGTATGTTTTACATTTTAATTTGGATGCAGATACCAGATTTTGTATGTTTCTGAGTAGTAATTGCATGGATTGTGAATTATTGGGTAGTCTTTGTTATTAATTAGATAGTTACTATTTTTTAGGGAAATACTATGTTGTGTATTCCAAGATTACCATTACATTGTACATGTTTGTGTATGAGTGTGTGTGAAAAAGATAGAAGGGGATTAGTCATCCCTAAAATTTTCAGGAGTTTTTCGGTTTTGGGTCCTGTTTCCAGGGACTTAACTGAGGACATGATACATACTTGTCCCATTTTCTTACCTTTCTGGATCCACACCTAATGAATCAGAAGGAGCTTTATGACTTTTCCTGTTATTCCTTACCTTCACAATTTCTTAAAACCCAACTATTCCCCGCTCCATGATGATTGCATATAATTATGAGCTAAATTCTTAGTGGCACCTGATAACGAAAGATTGCAATCTTAGATACACTGGATAGTGAGGAAATCACAATGAATTTTCCTAGGCTTGTCTGCACCACAGAGCATCTTCAAGACTCAAAGTTTGTGAAACCTCATGTTACACAAGAAAATGATTCAGAGGTAAAACTGAAAACTGATTTTCATATACATGTGTGCTATCTGAAGTAATGATATAGATCAGCAAATTAGTATGGGAACAAGGGAGTATGTTTAAAGGGAAACATGAATTTAGGAAATAATGGTATAAAAGACCAAGAAGAAATCATATTACTTGGCATGTTAAGTGTTAGAGAAATGGAAGAGCCAGGCAAAGGATGGCATATGCTGAAGGATAAATAACAAGCCACTTTGAACAAGAAACCTACTACTCTGCCAGGCAGTGCTGGAGCATGCCTGTAGTCCCAGCACTCAGGAGGCAGAGCCAGGTGGATTTCTGTGACTTCGAAGTCCAGCCTGGTCCACAAAGCAAGTTGCAGGAGGACAGCCTCCAAAGCTACAGAGAAACCCTGTCTCAAAAAACCAAAAAAAGCGGGGGGGGGGGGGGGGAAGAAACCTACTACTATAAAAATGGCTGTAATGTATTGATATACATATAAGCATTTTAAAAATAGGAAAACAGATAACAGGGTAACAGGGCAACAATTTCTCTCCTGGACACTATAGACTAACAATAGGAAGAAGCATGGTGCTGGGGAAACCATCAGGAATTCACAAGGATAACCAGACCTTGCACTATTGGCAATGGTCTACTCTGATGACCAGACTACTGAATTCCTAACTGTCATCAAGTGACTGATGGAAGCAGATGCACACATCCACAGCCGGGTTCCAGGCTGAACTCCAGGAATCCATTCAATGAGAGAAAGAAGGGATTCTGTGGGCAGGAGACATCACGGTCATGATGGGAAAATGTGCAGAGTTGACCAGCCACACTAATGGAAACCCATGAACTATGGACTAGTAGCTGTGGAGCCTCTGTAGGACTAGAATAGGCCCTCTGGATGGGGGAGACAGTTGTTTAGCTGGAACATTTTTGGGGCCCCCAGGCAGGAGAATCGAGATCCATCACTGGTACATTGGAGGGCTTTTAGAGCCCAGTCCCTAGGGTGTGACACCTTGCACAGCCTTGGTGCGGGGGGGGAGGCACTTGGACCTGCCTCTTCTGAGTGTGCCAGATTCTGCTATGTACCCATTGGAGACCTTGACTTTTAAAATGTGGGGATGATGAGTGGGTTGAAGTGGAAGGCTGAGGAGTGGAAAGAGGGAAGAGGGTGAAATTATGGTTGCTATGTAAAGTGAACAGAAAATTTCTGAATAATAATAATAATAAAATTTAGAGGTATAGCCTCTTCCACAAGCATGGAAAGACAGCTAGACCTGATATGGGCTTTTGAAATCTCAGAACCAGCCCCTATCAACATGGTTTCTTTAAAAGGGCCACAGCTTCACCAACAAGGCCACACTTCTTAATCTCAACTCTTTCAAATAGTGCCATTCCCTGGAGACTAAGCATTCAGTTATATGAATCTATGGGAGACATTCTTATTCAAACCACCATATTCCACTTCTTGCCCCCAACATAGGCTTATAGCCATATAATAATGCAAAATGAACTTATTTCAACTGTGTACCAAGGTGTTGATTGTCCTTCCAAAATGAAATCTTTTGTGTCTTTGGGGATTCCTTTTATCATATTGTCCTGTGAAGGCTTTATTCTTTATAATGTTATCCTAATCTCAAACAGCCAAGCCACCATTGAATCAATGGACTTATCCTTTTTTTGTTGGTCAGTATTATTTCATGCAGTACTATAGCATATCTAGGTAAGGCTGTTGAAGTTTGTATTGTAGCAGCATGCTTACCAACTGTGGTACCACAAACACTATCTACAACAGTGGAAGCTTTCAGATTGACTCTAGCTTGATTTCCATATTCCCTGCATGTAGTGTGTGTTTTATTCCAAATTAAGGTCTTACCATTCAATTCTAGTCAGCAATCATGAATAAGAGTAATGGTCTTAATGATTTTGGCAGTGTCTGGTGTTTCACAAGAAAAAAACTCATAGGGAAAGATCATATGCTTGGAAATGTTTTTTTTTATTTAAAATGTTTTCATATTTTTATATATTTTATATAAATTTTATATATCTTATATAAATATAAAATGGTTTTATAATTTAAAAAGTATTGGTTTCAGGGAGTAATAAAATCTAGGCAACTTTGAGGTTGTTTTCTGTGGCAGTTTGAATGAAATTGGCCCTTATAAGCTCAAAAGGTGTTGTGCTTTTAGGAGTAGTGGCTTTTCATAGAGTAGGTGAGGCCTTGTTGGAGGAAATGTGTCACTATGGGGGCAGGCTTTGAGGTCTCCTTTGCTCAAGTCTTTACTGAGTGTCACACTTATCACACTTCTCTTTGCCTTTGGATCAAGAGGGATTTCCTTCTCTTCTTTCAGCTCCTGCAGCATCATGCCTGTCTGCATGTAGCCATGTCACACCATGATGATAATGGACAAAACCTCTTAAATAGTAACTCATCAAATTAAATGCTTTCCTTTATACTAGTTGTTATGGTCATCATATCTCTTCACAGCAAGAGAAACACCAACTAAGACAGAAGTTTGTTACAGGGATCGGATTATTGCTGTTATAGGTCTAATGATGTTTTGATTTGAAGTAATTTATACTTTATTACATTGGGTTAGGAAACCAGCAGAATTCATTAAGCACTTCTTAGTGAGGAAAATTAGTAGGAACATGGAAGACAATGGTTTGAACTTTGGAGGACTTAATCAAGAGGTTTCAGAGAAGAAGAATTTTAGTATGTTGCCTATAGAACATTTACTAATATTTTGTCCAAAGAGTCTGCCTAAAGTTAAATGAAGATATTTGGATTAAATCTATTGGCAGATGAAATCTCAGAAGAGCCTAGTATAGACACTGTTTTGAACTTACTAGTGTTAACTCTCATGAAGATTTATAATGAAAGGAGGATGCTGAGAAAGGAAAAAATACAAAATTTACAATTTGAGATGAAAAGGGGCACCAGGAAGCAGAATGGAACTAAGCTCTTTGTTCAAAGAGATAAACACATATAAATGTGGAATAAAGTGTATGGTTACCTGAAGGGATGATCCAACCTAGGTAAGTTTCCAACTTGTGAAATGGAATTAGAGAAAAAATTAGAGCTAAATATGCTCATGCACAACTTTTTTCTTAGGATTTGAAATACAAAGGCTAGCTGAGTTTGGGATCATACTAGTATTTAGATCTAATTTCAGGACAGCCAGCTTAGGTAGTGAAGTACAGAAAACTGGTGAAAATTTAGTTGGACAAGGGGTGTCCTAGTACATCCCTTGCAGCAGCAGAACTTGACAGCTTCAGCCATGTGTTTCTGGAATGAAGGACAGAAGAATGGGGCTATGGAATTTGTCCCCACGACTTTCAGGAAAGCCACTGTAGTCAGACATGTTTCAGGAGTATCCATGAATGGAAGCCTAGAGAGGCCATTGCATGAAGGTGTGAAGTTGAAGCCTGTATTGCCTTGGAGAACTTGAGATGTTGAAGATACTAGAGCTAATGAATCCCTGCCAAGGAAAGCCACTAATAGGGACTGGAAACAGCCCAAGGTAGAGATGTATATTACAGTCAACAGAGCTGAAAGTAGTTAAAGATCTGAGAAGCGTTTTCACATCTGACATGGAGATGTACTTTGGTATTTGCCCAGCTGTGTTTCAGTTTTGCTTTGGTCCTGTATGTCCTCACTGTGCTCCATTCCCTATGTTTTAGAATGGTAATGTATATCCTTTGCCATTATATGTTGAAAATATATGATCTGGTTTTAACCTTGTATTTTTTATTAAGAAAATGTTTTCATTAATTTCACACACTAATCAAAGATCTCCCTTTTCCCTCCTCCTGTCCCCTGAGCCTCCCCCTCATAACCTATCCCTCCTTCCCACCCACAAGAAGGCAAGTCCTCCCATAGGAAGGCAAATCCAGTAGATGCAAGTCCAAGCCCTTCCCCCTGCCTCAAGACTGTACAAGATATCCCATCATAGGTAGAGGACTCCACAAAGCCTGCTCATACATCAGAGATGGATTTTGTACTTACCTCCATGGTGCCTCCCAAGCAGATCAAGCTACACAGTTGTCTCACCATGCAGAGGGTCTAGTCTGGTTCCATGTAAGCTCCACAGCCATTGATGCAATTTTCATGAGTACACTCTCATTTGTTTTGGTCTTCCTTGCATGTTTCCCCATCATGATCTTGATGCACTTGCTCATAGAATCCCTCTTCTCTCTCTTTGAGTGGACTCCTAGATCTTTGTCTGGTGATTGTCTGTAGATATTTGCATCTGCTTCCACCAGTCATTGGAGAAAAGCTCAGTGATGACAGTTAGGGCATTCACTGGTTTTATTTCTGGGGCAAGCCAGTTCAGTTCAGGCACCCTCTCCACAATAGCTAGTAGGCCAGGATGGGGTCATCCTGGGGGATTCCTTCCAACTTCCCTATCACTGGGTTTCTCTCTATCCCCATGATATCTCTCTCTATCATGGTATCTCTTTCATTGCTTTCACCCCCTTCCCTGGTCTAGCTCAACCATCTCATTCACTTATGTTATCATTACCTGTACCCTACTCTCCATTGTCCATTCATCATCCCCAGTTTACTCATGGAGATCTCATCTATTTCCCCTTCCCAGGGTGGTCCATGCTTCTCTCTTTGGGTCTTCTCCACTAGTTAGCTCCTCTGGATTTGTGGGTTGTTGCCTGATTACACTTTGCTTTATATTTAGTATCCACTTATGAGTGAGTACATACCATGTTTGTCCTTCTGAGTCTGGGTTACCTCACTGAGGATGATACTTTCTAGTTACATCCATTTGCCTGCAAATTTCATGATATCATTGTTTTTCTCGGCTGAGTAGTACTCCATTGTGTATATGGCCCACATTTCCTTTTTTTTTTAAACAGGTAGGTGGATAGTTTATTAGTACATAATCTTATCTAAGATATTTTTTTAGTAAACCAATATTTTAAAACATTACTATTTTTTGGCATTATATTATATTCTGTAATTTTCATTGTGAAAAGGAAACAACAGAAATCTTCAATAAACATATCTATCAATTTGTATACAATCCAGCCTTACTTAACAGTTAACAGTTTTTATTAAGAATATTTTGAAAACACAATATGAATTTTATGCTATTAATTATATAACAAGATAAAATTTATACAAGTATATTTTGGAACCTCTTTTAAAAGGAAATATTTCCAAAAATCTATGTAGAGAATGATAAAGATTTATGAAACTTTTAATATTCTCAAAGACATCATTCTAGTTGGTATTAAGCTATTTAGAGTACTTTAACTGATAAAATAGTACAGACTTTTCCCTCTATGGGGAGGGAATAGAGTCAGGGTGGGAGTGTGAAGGGAGCAGGAGGAGGGGAACTGTGGTTGGTATGTAAAATGAAAAAGAAAACTTTTTATATATTTTTATTTTATAATTAACTTAACTTTACATATCAGCCATGAATTCTCCCATCCTCCTTCCTCCCACTCCCCCCCTCCGAACCCTGTCCCATAATCCACGCCCCATTTCCACCTCCTTCAAAGTCTTGCCTAGGGTATCAGCCCAGCTTGGTAGACTAAGCTGTGGCAGGTGCAGCTCCCTGCACCAAGGCTGAGCAAATTGTCCCATCATAGGCCCCAGGATCCAAAAAGCCAGCCCATGCACCAAGGACAGGTCCCATCTCCACTGCCTGGGGGGCCTCCCACACAGTTCAAGCTAAGCAACTGTCCCACTTATCAAAAGGGCCTGCCTGGTCTAGCTCCATGGGGGCTCCTCAGCCATTGGTTCACAGTTCATGTGTTTCCACTAATATGGCTATTTGTCCTATGATGATTGTGGTGGTGCATGCCAGTAGGATTTGCTGAAGAAGGTGGAGGCAGAAAGATCACAAGTTCTACACCAGCCTGGGAAAAAAGAAAACTTTTAAATTAAAAATAACAGTATGAACTTACTGCAATATATGATCATAGTATTTCAATTTCAACCTGCACATTAATTTTAATTGTACATGCCAAAAAAATAATTTTATCACATAACCAAAACAAATTTAAGAAGACATTACATGAAAAGATCAGGACTGTATCCAGGTGCTTCTAGCTTTTTTCTACTGAAAATGGAGTACCCAGAGTAACTAACGTTTCTCCTACTGTTTATGTTTCTTCAATATTTTTGTACTTAGATTTTCAAAATTGTTCATGATATCTCATATTTACCTGATATATTTCTAAATGTTGAAATAATATTTATGTTCATTATAATGAAGTCAAAAATTAAAATATGTCCTTTCATTTGATCATATCTTTTTGCTATGATTGTTTGCTTACCCTAAACTCCTCCTACCTTATTCAAAACTAATGTTTAAACGATAATAGTTTTTCATTTTCTTAGAAATATATATATATATATATATATATATATATATATATATATATATATATATGTGTGTGTGTGTGTGTGTGTGTGTGTGTACGTATGTATATATGTATACACATATATATTCTCACTATTCAGTATAATTTGGATAAATCAAAATAAGATCTAGTTTTTATTTAAATTTTAATTCCATTTATTCTAGCTGGAGATACACAAAGATCTGAGTTAATTCTTTATGTTTTATAAATTTTAAAAAAATCTGGAGGAATAACAACATTTGTGATATTTTATATTTTAAATACTGATGTTTATTTAATTAGTGTCTAGAAGGTCTCATAGTATAATTAGTCAGGATTAAAAAATTAATTAAGTAATATTTGTATCATACAAATCACACAGGGGACAGTATTACAATGATTCCTTCCAAAGTCCCATTTCTAATTATTGAAATATAATTAAGATAGTTCATAGAGTACACATAAATAAGAGAAACATAGACAACCTAGTTTTAAAAATATACTGATTTTAGTTAGTTTAAATACATCTATCCTTCATATGCTACTTTCATGCCATTAGACCAAATGGTGTTCTCAATTACTTTATTCTAGATATAGTAATGCTATGTCACATGTAAATGTTATGTCTGATAGAGAGGGAGAAAAACAATTCAGATCTGGATTGTAATGGTCAATAGTTTTTGTATGATCTAGGAGTCTCTTTCTTCCTGGCATTTATGAGCTGTTCCTCTCTCCTGAAGACTGTTGTCCTGCATACTACTCAGCCTCCAGATCCCAGAAATGAGTTGACCTTAAATATTTAATAAATAATTTGTGGGACCCAGGTGTATAAAATGTGATTCTTGACCAGTAGGGCTTTCTGTCAATGAGAATTTTTGAAAAGAAGCTGTGTGTAGTACTGTGGAGAACTTGCAGTGTTGCAGATCCAGAAGTTAATACGTTATCTTGAGCTAGTTTTAGCCCTCCTTGCCCACCTTTTTGTCTGAACTAGCATAATATAACTAACATATAGAAACCTTTCAGAATATATTAATCTAGCAGACCGTTAGCTTCCACTAACGCAAAAGTCAGCAGATAGCATCTTTGACCTATGAAAAAGCTTCTTGCATGTTGCTGTAACTGCTTCTCTGATGTATCCACCAACACATTTAAACTTGTCTTGATTGATGACTTTCTTTCTTCTGTGAAACTATAAAACTTCATGAAACTGCTTCCATGTTAGAACATGGAATTTAGAGCAACCTAAATCTGTGTTCCTGGGTCATGGTCACTCAGGATGACTCCAGAATAGAGTGTCTTAATCCATTTAAGATGATAGCTGTGGTTTGTGTGAATACCCTTAGTTGAGGGTTATGTAGACCCAGACTAAGGGTCTGGAGAGCTGGACTTGGCTTTGACTTTATGAGTACAGGCCTAGAAGGGAACCCTCACCTCTCTGCTACTCTTTTACTTTTCATTTTTCTTTATTAAGAAATTCTCTACTCTCTCTACATACCACCCACAGATCCCACCTCATCCCTCCTCACACCCCTCAGCACTCCCTCCCAAGCGACCCTACCTCCCCACATTCCTCAAATCGAGGTCTCCCATGGGGAGTCAGCAGAGCCCATCACACTGAGCCTAGGCAGGTCCAAGCCCCTCCCCACTGCACCAAGGCTGCCCAAGGCATCACACTGCAGGCACCAGGCTCCCAAAAGTCTACCCATGCACCAGGGACAGATCCCAATCCCCCTGGCTACTTTACCTTGAAACATTTTGATCCAGACAACTGTCTTCTGTATCCAGAGGGCCTGATCCAGTTCCATGGGGGCTCCACAGCCACCAGTCTACAGTTCATGATCTTGACGTCCCCTGCCTATAGAATCCTTCCTCTCTCATCAATTTGGATTCCCAGAGCTCAGCCTGGAGCCTGGCCATGAATCTATGCATCTGCCTCCATCAGTCACTGGATAAAAGCTCTATGATGACAAATATGTTATTCACTAGACTGGTCACCAGAGCAGACCTGTCCAGGCACCCTCTGGACCACTACCAGCAGTCCAAGGTGGGTTCATCCTTGTGGATTCCTGGGAGCCTCCCCAGCACCCTGCCTCTACCTATTCCCATGATGTACTCATCTATCATGGTATCTCCCCCGCTGCCCTCCCACTCTATCCCTGTTTCAGCTTGACCCTCCCATTTCCCTATGTTATCACCGTCCACTCCTCTCCCTCCACAACCCCATCCACTCCCAGTCCGCTCATGTAGAGCTCTACTACTTCTCATTTGCTGGGCCATCCATGTGTCCCTCCCAGCGTCTTTCCCTGTTAGCTAGTCTCTCTGGAGTTGTGGGTCGCAGTTTGGCCATCCCTTCCCTCACATCTTGTATCCACTTATGAGTGAGTACATACTATTTTTGTCCTTCTGAGTCTGGGTTACCTCACTCAGGATTATATTTTTTAGTTCCATCCATTTGCCTGCAAATTTCATGATTTTTTTTAACTGTTGAGTAGTACTCCATTGTATATAAGTGACACATTTTCTTCATCCATTATTCAGTCAAGGGGCATCTCAGTTGTTTCCAGGTTCTTGCTATTATGAATATTGCTTTCTATGAACATAGTTGAGAATGTGTCCTGGTGGTAAGAATGAACATTCATCGGGTATATGCCCAAGAGTAGTAATACATTGTGTATATGTACCATATTTTCTTCATCCATTCTTCTGGGTTTATGTTCAAGCTAACTGTGTATTATTTCTCCTGTGGTTGTTAATAAAATGTTTTCACATTTTAAAAAAGTAGAAATATTATAGAATTGTATTATATGAAATATATAGAGTATATAAATTATAGAGAATGATTAGACATTATCTCAAGATGGAAAAGAAAAGAATATAGAGCAATGACTTCCTAAGTACAGAATCTCTGTTTTGTGTGATGGAAAAGTCCCACAAATTGACAGTAGTATCAGGACACGGTATCATGAATTTAATAAATCAATACATTTAATGTAATTTATCAAAATCATCAATATAATCATTGAATGAATACTGCAAATGTAATCAATGAATACCACAAATATAACTGATATGAGTGCAATTAATGAATACCATTAAATATAAATAAACAAACAAACAAACAAATAAAATGTTGTTTGTTGTCCAGATTATATTGCCTAGAATGTTGTCTCTAATATTCCCATTTGTGTTTTAATGTAGGAGTTCCATGCTTTACTTGTTTTGCAAATATATGGATTGTTATACAGCTCCTGGTAATAATTGTGTTCAGATATGAAAATAATCATAAAATTATACATGTGAAAAAAGCAACAGAAATATAACGTAGCTAATGCATTGACTTTTCAATGGCAGGATTTATAGGTCCAAGGGAGAGTTTCCATTACAAATTCTTTTCCCTTTTCTTTCTTTTTATCTCAAAAACTATATGATTATCTTGAGGAGATAAGATAGTTAATGTATCGAAAATGTAAAAATTTATAGAAAAAAGATAAGTCAAAAATCAGGGTAACAACTGTTAGTGATTTGTGTGTGAATTTCTGTCCTTTTTTCTACCTTCTCAAATGTTGTACTAACATTTCCATCCTATAGTATAAAATTGAGGTAAAATAAAGTCTTTAACAATTGTATGACTATAGTCATTACTTTGTGGATATTCTACCATGATTTTACTAGGAGGATGGTCTGAAGGATTCAGTATTAATTTTCTTCTTCAAAGCCTCCCTTGGCAAACAGCTCATTAATGGGAGAGCCCCTAAGTCTACTAAATTCACATGTGTTGCTTTCCTGCATTAACAAATAAAGATCCATGTCTCACAAGATTTCAATTATTTACTAAGCGACTCTTTGACACAGAAACAAAGTGTTGAAATCTGAATTATAAAGTATGGTTCAAATTTTCTTAAGAAAATAGAATATTGAAAACTGTGAATGAAAGGGAGATGTCAAAGTTAAAGGGCCAATTAGGTGAAATTACCAAAAGATGCATTGTATTAAGTGAGGACAGGAAGTGCTGTGACACCTGTAATTGTTTTAAAACAATGAATGAAAGTTCATTGATACTTGGATAATTTTTAAATGGTATTTTATAAAAGATGCTCAACAACATGAAGAATGTTTGACATTGTATCAACAAATATCATGTTAAAATTAATTTCCTGAAAAATTTCAAAATAAAAAGATAATCATTAGAAAACCAAAAGAAAATTAAAGGACAAATGCAATAAACCAGCTTCCAATATTATCAGTGACATCACTTATGGTTAAAGTTTTCAGAATAATAAAATATAGATAAATGAGAATCAGTGATAATTTAGGGGAAGGATAGAACTTCATTTTAGGATGTTAATAATTATATACATATTAAATGCATTTTACAACCAAAGATGACCTGTTTTTAGGAGAAAATAAACTAATCAATCTAAAATAAGAAATATTTAAGGAGTAAGAATCAAAACTGACAGGAAGAGAAAATAGTAAACATTTTCATTGTGGGCTTCATTTGAAAGAATTGGCAGTGTATTAAATTTGTGTTTAATTTCCAACAGCTGGATTAAATAGACTTAAACAGAGACAAGGAAAAAGAGGGAGAGGATCACCACTCTTTTTCCCATCAAGCAGTCACAATAGAGAACAAAAGAGTGAACCTTCAGATGGCCTTTAGGTCCTAGCCACCAGGCATAGGATTCCCAGCAAGTCTACCAGTCCCATTCCAAAGAATGGTGCTTTCCTAGGCTACAGGCATCCAGTGAAACTGATGTCAGCAGGGTGTCAGGGGACAGAACACTACCTGGAGGTTGCATCAAAAACAAAGACCACTGTGTCACATTTATCACACTACTAAACTGCATGAAAGATTTAAATTGAATTTAACTTGAAGGTATTCTTCTAGACTTGTGAACCGTAGAATCAACTGTAAACAAAAATATTTATGGAAATTTTGATAAATGAAGACCACATGAGAACAGGAAGAAGCAAAGTGCTAGAGAGGTCCCCAGAAATCCACAATGATACATCCACTATAGACTACTGGCAATGGTTGAGAGAAAGCCTGATCTGACCTAGTCTGGTGATCTGATGTCCAAACACCCTAACAGTCATGCTGGAACTCTCACCCAATAACTGATAGAAGTGGATGCAGAAATCCTAGGCCAGGCCCCAGGTGGAGCTCCAGGTGTCCAACTGTCGAGAAAGAGGAGGGACTGTAAGAGTGTGAATTGTTGAGACCAAGATTGGAAAAGCACAGGGACAAATAACCAGACTAATAGAAACACATTAATTATGAACCAAAAGCTGTGGAGCCCCCAGCCTGGATCAGGCCCTCTGGATAAGTGAGACAATTTAATAGCTTGAACTGTTTGGGAGGCACCCAGGCAGTGGGACCTGGTCCTGTCCTTAGTGCATGAGCTGGCTGTTTGGAACCTTGGACTTACACAGGGACACTTTGCTCAGCCTGGAAGGAGGGGACTGGACCTGCCTGTACTGAATCCACCAGGTTAAATTGAATCCCCAGGAGTGTCTTGGCCCTGGAGGAGATGGGAATGCAGGGGAGGGGATGGGGGGAAAGTAGGGTTAGGGGCGGGAGGGGGGAGGACAGGGGAACCCATGGCTAATGTGTAAAATTAAAACACAAATATAATAATAAATAAAAAAGGAGGAAAAAAGAATTTTTAACAGTAAAAAAATATTTATGGAAATTTACCACATACAGTAAGTCAAAATTAAATATCACAATACAAGGTCAATTGAATAAATTTGAGAGCCAAATATGAAAAATTTGTGTGCACATGCCAATGTATTCTTGTTCCTCCATGTTCGTAAATAAAATAACAAACAACCTTATAGTATTCATTTTGTCAGAAATGATAGTATGCATAGCAAGAAGCAAGAAAACACTCAGTGGACCAGAATTCCTTATTTCTTTACAAGGAAGCATGAATTAGATTTCTCTACTCATGCAATTATTTGTTACATTTCAATATTGAAAGAAGAGTTCACCTAAACACAGTATTTTGTTCTCTAGCCACCAGCTTTCTTTGCAGAACTTTCAAATGACCTTTCCTTAGGCACCTTCATTTTCTTGGACGCTAGATGGCACTGCAAGAAAGGGAATCACTGACTCCACCACACACACACACACACACACACACACACACACACACACACACACACACACACAGTGAGTCTTAGAAGTCTGACTTGTGCCTTTGAGATGGTGGTTCTCAGCCTTCCTATTTCTGCAGCCCTTTAAGAGTTCCTCACGCTATGGTGACCCCCCAAACCACAAAACTTTGTTTTTTACTCTCTAACTATCCCTTTGCTACTGTTATGAATGGTAATGGACATATCTGATATGCTATCCCAAATACACACAGGTTGAGAACCATTACTTTAAGCAACGAAGAAATGTGAAATTCAACCAACATGTCTCCTTCAGGAGGAGAGTTTATGATCCATCTTAGAATCTGTCACAGAGAAACACATGTAAATCAAAGGAAGTTTCAATCGTGAAAGGATTTTTTTTTTTTTTTGGTAATTTCCCCATAGTCTTAGGGTATTGCAACTTATTCCACTGTACACACTTTCTTTGCTTTTACAGGATCTTCTTGGAGTATAGCCTTCCCCTTTCCCCATTTTTTTTAATTTCCAAAATCCAAATTTGACATTTCACCAGCTTTTCTCTTTTTTTATTTTTATTTTTTTGCGTGGGCATATTTAGTTACAGAAAACAACACACACAAATAATAGTATACCATTCTCATCTACTGTCATGAAGACAATCCATATATTTTCCTTGTTAAATTGTCATCTTGTTTAGTCTTCTTTACATCCCCTTGTCTTTATCTAATTACTAATCCTTTGTTTGTCTTTTACATTTACAATTTGCATGTTTTAGGTACTTGCTTTTGTATCCAAAATCACTTATTGTGAATAACTCTTAATGACCTTTAAATGCTGGTTGTAGTCTGGGACCCTTAAAAATCAATATTTGATATTAATAGCTTCTGATAGAAACTTCCTTTTTATTTTTTTGTCTTTCTCTATGAATCTCTTCTCAAGAGATAAATTTATCATTTTAGTCATTTGTCAAATGCTTATATGTAGTAATGCTCATTTCTAATATTTTAATTTTCCTTAGTTTGCAGAATAAACACGTCAAAACTGTTTATCTTCTCATGTAACAATAAGGAATAATCGCGTATAGAAGTTAAATATATGCTATTTCTACACATCATATCCATGAAGACATCAAGAGTAAGCTTGTAAATCATGTTTTGTGCATAATCCAGATGAAGGAATTATTTAGTAATATTAATGGTGCCAGGCAGTGGTGGCACACGCCTTTAATCCCAGCACAAGAGAGGCAGAGGCAGGCAGTTCCTTGTGAGTTCAAGGCACTCCTGGACTACAGAGTGAGTTCCAGGGAAGGTGCAAAGCTACACAGAGAAACTCTGTCTCAAAAACCCAACCAACCAACCAACCAACCAACAAATAATATAAATGGGAAATAATGTGTGGATTTTTTGTGTGTGTGTGTGTCTGCTCCCTTCAATGTATTGCAATTTAAATACTGACTATTCAGAACAAACAAAGTATCCAAAAAGTATCCAAAGAGAAAAATAAGAGGAAATTTGAAATGCAGTGATCATAAAATTGTCAAGAAGCACATTACCATATGCTGTGGGAGACACAACAACAAAGACTCTTCTAAAAATGAGGTTGTAGAGATCCCACTGCATGATAGTTGCTCCTGACACATGGTAAGAAATGGATGAATCCACACATAAACACCCATTGAATAAATAAATTTTAATAAAAAAAGAAGAGGAATCACATAAATACTACAAGATCAAAATAACAGGAATCAATATGTATTTTTCAATAATGATGATTATTAATGGTCTTATTTCCCAATAGGAAGAGACAACAGAGATTAAAGCAATGGATCAACAGTTAGGTATCACCAATTAGTGTCTCATTCCACAAAATGAAGATCACCACAAATTCACACACTGCTTTAAAATGATTGAATGTAGAAGGGTTTTTCAATTAAATGGACCAATTAAACAAGCAGTTCTTTCTTTTCCACTATTTGGTAAAACAGACATGAAATCACACCTAATGAGAAACATCAAAGAAGTTCATTTTACATCCATTAAAGAAACACTAACAAAAGAGAATATTATGACTATAATTTTGTATCCAAAGGAAGAGCATGGAGGGGCACTTTGATGAGGACCTTGATTGATCAATTGGCTCAGGAACAAGAGTTTTGTTGTATTCTTATTCATAGCCACAAAAAGGAACAGGGATTTCATGCTATTTTTCAATGTACATGGTGAACATTTTTCATAATAATAAATAGCATCACTTAGGATGCTTGGGAACAACATTACATGAACACTTCACTAAATAACTAAAGAGAGAGACGAACAAGAAACACCTCCAAATAACCCAAGCCCAGATATACACAAGTGGAATGAAACATCAGTACATTCAGAAAACATGGTTTAGATTATGAGATAAGGAAGTTACGAAGAATTCTTACTACAAGTCTAAAAGAAAATACAGTGTGTTCTTGTATTTTGCCTTGATATATGGTAGCATAAAAATGAAAATAAGAAATGTACTGAAAACCAGTTAAATCAAAATAAATAGAGCCTCACAACTCTAGTTGCTAGAAAGAAATTTCAACTGAGAAACCAGAACTAACAAGGGATGAAAAAAGAAGCAATGGGGATCCCAAAATCGGTACAGGTAACTATCTTCTCCTTTTTTGTCATCCTGCTCCTACAAAACGGAGATCAATTTGAGAAAGAGGGGAATCACCACAGATTTGTCACATCCAAATTAGTGATCAAAGACTTCATTGGTCAAATCACCAAAACAAAACAAAAAACCCAGAAGCCTGCTGAGTATAGGAACCTTTCAGTTTCAAAGCAGATGGAGATGATGGCTTTAGGAAACTACTCTGGAAACATCAACAGCCACAAAAATTTTCAATCAAGAACTCAAGAAGATTAATTCAGTCCAGCATAAATGACTGAAAGCAAGAAGTATTTATTGCGTGATTGTATGAAGGCAACATGAAGGCCTAGACTTGACTTACAGGCTCCTAGTTAGATAAGGGCCATCATCCTAGACCACCTGATGAACAGGGACTGTGCTCAATTCCAGGAAGAACCTCAGGAATGTGCCATGACAACTCAAACAGATACCCTAGAAGCAGCTAATTAAGAAACAGGGCAGTAAAGTTTAACAAGATCCAGATGCTCTTGCAAGATATGCTGTCCACAGTTTATGGCCCTTGTAGATATCCAGATATCCTGTCAACACGTTGTGGTTCTGTGCCAAAAGTTTAACCCAACATTTTCATAGCTGCCTCTGGGATATTTTCCTCCATCTGCTGCATTGGACCATAGGGTAATGGTTCAGGTTCGAATCTGAAAATAAAAAAGACCCTTGTGTGTTTGCATCAGAAACAGACTCCTTGGTGGTCTCTTTGGGGTTTTGTAACACAGATACAACAATTTCAGGGAAGGCCAAGGAAATAAAATGAGTGAGCAATGGCCATTTATGAGGAACTTTCTCCTGCATCATTTCCAGTTAATATTCAGAATATCAAGCTCTAGCTCCTAATGTGCCCATGACAAGCTTAGTAGAAAGGAAGGAGAATTTTAAGACAAAGAGATTGGAACACTGCAAAGAGATGAGAATAACAATGTCCAGCCCAAAAGAAAGTAGGAGTTAACTTTGACAGGGCCCTTGGGCAGTGCCAAAGGAAAATGGAAGACCCTGGACTCTAGGTCATAGAGTGTAGGGAAAGAAAGTGGCCTAAATCAGATGTTAATCCTTTTCATCGGATGCCACAAGCTACTCCATGGTTCCAAGAAGATACTAAGGCTGCGTAGGGTTGAGGTCTTCATTTTATCTGACAAATAACACTGTGCCAGAAGCCTGAACTATACTCTTTGTCTATTCAGTGCTAATCCTGCACTATGATGGGGTGAGAGACAAAGTGATGGTCACAGGGGATAAGATCAATATTCCCATTCAGGTGTCTGATGTCAATGTTCAATATCTCTGCCTTTGGTTTGTTTGCAGTAGTGTCTCCATTGCAAGTGCCAGCTGCAGTGAAGTGATGGTGAGCTTGCTGCAGCACTTGGAACTCAACCAGCACTGATGCCCCAGGCAAGAAAAAAATAGAAAGAAAGCAAGAAGTGACAAAGGAGTCTGGTGATGACACTGGTTTTGGTCTTCTAACCCAAACTTTTTGTTAACATTTCCAAGAAAAAGCTGAACAACTTTTAGAAAACCCTGGTATTACCCAACACAGCCTAACCAGATGCATAGAATGCTAGGACCAAAGAATATATTTTGGTACTGTCCCATTGGACAGTGACAGAGGCCAGTGACTACAAGCCTGGAGTCATGCTGGTCTTCCTCTCATAGAACGGCATTTATAGTTCAGATAATTTGGATATCTTTTGATCATATTGATAGCCAATCTACAAAATAAACATATCCTACCTTTTAAAATATGTGCAATTTGTAACAATAAATCCAGAATATCCACTCAATGAACCAACATTAATAACTTCAGCAGCATCTAATTTACTATCTTTTCCACTACTATGTTATTGTCTTAAAATCCAGTCTCATACATATTCCTCAGACCTCTCTTTTTTGGAATTATAAAATTGCACAGCTTCATTATGAGCTTAGTATGAATCCTCATGAGTTAAATCTGTCTACCTCATGGATATGATTTTATAATGAATTGAGTCTTTTTCCTGGTCTAGAAACACAGATATGTGTTCACAGAATATTCTTAAGACCATCATCATGTCTTCAGGGAAGGCTATTGCTATTAATTTCCTAAGGCAAAAATAGGAGATGTCAATACAAAAATGGGGAAAGCATTTATAATCAGCTATTCTTCTGTTTAATAATATACTATACTATAATTATAGATACATTTTATATAACTTGCTACAATCTTATAATTTTTGAATGACAATAAATTCCAAAATCTTTATCAAGTTTACTTGAGAGTAATATCCACAACTAGATGCAATTTCCCTTAACAACAGGCCAATTACAATGAAAGAAAATTATAGATTGTATGATTTATGTATTTGTATATTAGTGTTTTCCTGAACATATGTCCATGAAGCACATGTCTGACAGACCTAACAAGGCCAGAAAAATACCACAGGTCCTATGGGACTTGAATCAGAGATAGTTATGAGCCACAATGTGGGTGTATAGAATTATACTTGGACAGGTATAATCTCTAGAAGAATAATCCATGCTTTTACCTGCTGAGAGCAGTTATGTCATGACATAAGACAGTGTTTTGTTTGTTTTTTAAAGGTGAATCTTAGTCACCACTATTAACAGGCTCAACAATATTCAGGCTCAATTGGGACTTTTTAATCTTTTTAATATAGTACTTTATTAAGTCTGAAAATTTCATGTAAAGTGTTTTGATCATATGTACACCTTCTTCTTTCCACATATCCACCCCACCTCTCTCTTTTATTTTTTTCTCCTTTTTTATTTATTATATTTGTGTTTTAATTTTATACATCAGCCATGGGTTCCCCTGTCCTTCCCCCTCCTGTCCCTGTCCCCACGTTTTCCCCAGCCCCTCCCCTCCATTCCCATCTCCTCCAGGGCCAAGATTCCCCTGGGGATTCATTTCAACCTGGTAGATTCAGTAAAGACAGATCCAGTCCCCTCCTTCCAGGCTGAGCAAAGTGCCCCTGTGTAAGCCCAAGGTTCCAAACAGCCAGCTCATGCACTAAGGACAGGTCCAGGTCCCACTGCCTGGGTGCCTCCCAAACAGTTCAAGCTATCCAATTGTCTCACTTATCTTGAGGGCCTGATCCAGTTGGGGGCTCCACAGCTTTTGGTTCATAATTCATATGTTTCCAATAGTTTGGCTATTTGTCCCTGTGCTTTTCCAATCTTGGTCTCAACAATTCACACTCTTACAGTCCCTCCTCTTTGTAGACAATTGGACTCCTGGAGCTCCACCTGAGGCCTGGCCTAGGATCTCTGTATTCACTTCCATCAGTTATTGGATGAGAGTTCCAGCACGACCTTTAGGGTGTTTGACCATCTGTTCACCAGACTAGGTCAGATCAGGCTTTCTCTCGACCATTGCTAGTAGTCTACAGAGGATGTATCATTGTGGATTTCTGGGGATCAGAAACTTTTTTTTAATATCTGAACACTGTCATATAAAAATGTATTTTACCAAGAAATATTCTTCTTTGAACAAAAATCTACCAGCTTGTACATCTGACTATATTTCTCATTCCTTACCATTTTAAGATGATGTTTTATCATTCTGACCATTCTTAAGCCAGAGCCTCAATGTGTGCTTAATACTTTCCCATCCACTGATCTTTCAAGGGTCTTTGGCTATAAATTCCTAAGAACCTATTTCTGTACTCTATTTTAACCTCAGTCTCCCTACAAGAAGACTATGTTGAATTTTCTTTTTCTACCACAATGGAATAATTTGCTATGGATAGTTTAACAACAGAATTAAACAACTTTAAAAATAACACTGAAATGATTAATAAATGAGACATAGTGACACCCATGCATACACAAATTCATATATTCATATATTTTAAATGGTTATACTTGATTAATGATGTGGCTCTTTATCAAATATCTCCTATAATACTTTGTATCTAACTTATCAGTAGATATGTATTTTGGTAAAAAAGATATAGTATGGTAAGCTAAAAGCAAAATGTATGTTAGACATCTATACTGTATTTAGAAAATCATATTATTTTTATTTTATTATTTAAAGAAAGCTTTCATGCATGCTGAAAAATACAATAAAATTTTTGTTTTGAATGCAGAAGGCAGATTGACATATGAGATGACTTCAATAACCCCAGAATTAATGTTGTGATATTCATTTCTTTATGAAAGAAAAACTCTTCAGGATGCATTTGCAAAGTCATGTCTAAAGAAAGCAAACTTAAAAGAAAAGGTGGATGTTGTAAAATACACATGATTGCAAAGTCCTGACTCAAACAATGAAATAATAAACCCAAAAATAGAAGAGAAAATGCAATGAAGGTCATGATCCTGAGATCACAGAAACTTAAACCACAGTTGTTGAATCTTTATTTGTCACTGGGAGGAAGTTGCAAAATGAAAGGAACTTCTGTATCTGTGTTGTTGTCATCTTCCAGTAAAACCCAAGAAGTTCTGCAGCAAGGAATTATGATGTACATCCTGTGGACTCTGTATCAGACAGGAGCACAACACTGCAATTGGCTTTTAGGGAAATTGAAGGGTGTTGAAAGGGAAAGAATGTACTCAGTTGTAATGTTGTTGTTCAACAGTAGATACTGGCTAGGAAACATTTTCCTTGAATTATTGTGGTTTTAAATCTATGTCTAGTGATAGAAGAGTCTAGGATTAAGATTCTAAAGTCAATGTAACAACTAAAATTTACACCTACCATAAGGAACTCTTTCAAGAATAAGTTGTCACTGATAGAGGTAAATATGTTATATAGTATGTAGCATGGTAATTTTCAATAGATACTTATTTTAATGTAGGTTTAAGACCTTTATAATTTCTTAACATATATTATAAAATTAACACATGCCTCATACTTTAAGAAATTCTACTTCATCATTATAGTCCATCACAATTAGATGTTCTACTTAGAACTTGCAGAAAATAAAATGACTTCTGAAAACAAACAAACAAACAAAAACAAAACAAAAACCAAAAAACCCCAAACCATGTATGCCTTTATCTCATCTTAGGGATGGAGTCATAACTTCACTTACGAAAGGCAACTTGTCTACTGAGCTGTATTTCAACATACATATGTATTCAAAGACCCAAACTGTATGTTGTTAAGTAGTAACTTCATGAATTGAAAAAGTTAGGTAGACTTTGTTATGACTTATTTATTTTTTAAGAGAAACTAGCCTGTGATCATATATCCTTCCCAATCTCCACCTAAGCTCTTCTGAGTGAGAGTTCATGGTGACAAGATATAACTCTCAAGATAGATCCCACAGCAGAAAGCAGAAGTAACTGCCCAATTAAAATATTATATCACACTTTATCTTCTTTTGCTCCAAGTAATAAGTGAAGAATCTCTCTAGCAAATAGCAAATGGCAATCAAAATTGCCCGACATTTCCAGTGTAACAAAACAACCCAAGTCCCAATCTTGAGTCCTGAATGCTTCAGTGCCAGGTAAACATTGTGCAAAACCAATGTGTGTGTGTGTGTGTGTGTGTGTGTGTGTGTGTGTGTGTGTGTGTGTAAGACAGAGAGAGAGAGAGAGAGAGAGAGAGAGAGAGAGAGAGAGAATACTCCTACAGAATAAAGAAAGAATATTAAAAGCAGCAAAAGAAAAGTGCCAAGTGACTTATAAAGGGCAAGGGAACAGAATAACACATTGCAATGTCTTGATGGAGACTTTGAAAGCCAGAAGGACCTGAATAGATGTAATGCAGACACTAAGAGACCATGGATGCCAGCCTAGACTAATATACCCACTAAAATATTCAATCACCATGACAGAGTGAACAAGACATTTCAAAACAAAACCAGCTTTAAAAAATACCTATCCATAAATCTAGCCCTACAGAAAGCACTAGAAGGAAACTTCCAAACTAAGGATGTCAGATACACCCACTAAAACAGAGGCAATAGATAACACCACAGCAGTAAACCCCCAAGGAAAGAAATAAAGACACACACACACACACACACACACACACACACACATTACCACCAAAAGATAACAAGAATGAACAATCACTGGTCATTAATATCCATTAATATCAATGGACAGAGTATCAGAATGGATATGAAAGGAAAACCCATCTTTCTGCTGCATACAAGAAACATACCTAGTTCTGAAAGATAGACACTACCTCAGAATAAAAGGCTGGGAAAAGTGGTCTAAAGAAGCAAGCTGGTATAGTTATCCTAATATGTAACAAATTCTACTTTAAACTAAAATCAATCAAAAGAGATCAAGAAGGACATTACATACTCATTGCAGGAAATTCCACTGTGATGAAGTATCAGTTTTAAACATTTATGCCCCAAACACAAGGGCACACACATATGTAATAGAAATATTATTAAAGCTTAAATCACATATAAAACACCACACATTAATAATAGGAGAATTCAACACCCCACTCTCACCACTAGACATATCTGCCAAATTGAAACTTAACAAAGATATAAGGGATTTAACTGATGTTAAGACTCAAATGGACTTAATTAATATATACAGAACATTTCATCCTAACAAAAAAGAATATACCTTCTCAGCACCCCATGGAATCTTCACTAAAATCAACCACATACTCAGTCACAAAGCAAATCTCAACAGATACAAAAAATTTGGAATAACGTACTGAATTCTATCAGACCACCGTGTTTTAAAGTAAGATTTCAACCACAACAAAAATCACAGAAAACCTACAATGTCATGGAAACTGCATAATGCTCAACTGAATCTCCAATGGATCAAGGAAGAGATAAAGAAGAAAATTATAGACTTCCTAAAGATCAATGAAAATTAATATACTACATAACCAGAGATATGGGACACTCTGAAATCAGTGCTAAGAGGAAAATTCATAGCACTAAATGCACACTTAGCAGCCCACATGAAAGCTCTAGAACAAGAAGAAGCAAAGTCACCCAGGAGGAATAAACGCCAGGAAATAATCAAATTGAGAGCTGAAATCAATAAGCTAGAAACAAAGAGAACATTACAAAGAGTCAATAAAACAAAGAATTGTTTCTTTGTAAAAATCTACAAGATAGACAAGTCCTTATCCAGTCTAACAAAAAGGCAAAGAGAGAGCATTCAAATTAGCAAAATCAGAAATGAAAAGGAAGACATAACAACTGACAATGAGGAAATCCAGAGAATCATCAGGTCATACTTCAAAAACCTCTACTCCACAAAACTGGAAAATCTAAAAGAAATGGATAATTTTCTGGATAGGTACATATACCTAAGTTAAATCAAGACCAGGAGAAATATTTAAATAGACCAGGAGCCCTTAAGGAAATATAAACAGTCATTAAAATATCCCAACCAAAGAAAGTCCAGCACGAGATGGTTTCAATGCAGAATTCTACCGGATCTTCAAAGAAGAGTTATTACCAATACTCTTTAAATTGTTCCACACAATAGAAACAGAGGGAATGTTTATCAAACTCCTTATATGAGACTACAGTTACTCTGATTCCCAAGCCAAACAAAGATGCAACAAAGACATAGAATCACAGACCAATTCCCCTCATGAACATTGATGCAAAAATACTCAGTAAGATATTGGAAAACAGACTCTAAGAACACATTAAAACAATTATGCATCCTGATCAAGTAGACTTCATCTCAGAAGGTTGGTTAAAAATATGAAAGTCTGTCAATGTATACATCATGTAAACAAACTGAAAGAAAAAAAACACAATCATTCTATTACATGCTTAAAATGACTTTGACAAAATCCAACACTCCTTCTTGATAAAGGTTTTGGAGAGATCAGGAATACAGGGAACATACCTAAACGTAATAAAGGGAATTTACAGCAAGCCACCAGCCAATATCAAAGTAAATGGAGAGAGCCAGGTGTTGGTGGCACACACCTTTAATCCCAGCACTTGGGAGGCAGAGGAGTCAAAAAAGCTACACAGAGAAACCTTGTCTCAAAAAAACCAAAAATAAATAAATAAACAAATAAATAAATGGAGAGAAAATCAAAGCAATTCCACTCATGTCAGGAACAAAACAAGGCTGTCTGCTCTTGCCATAATTATTCAACATAGTACTTGAAGTTTTAGCCAGAGCAATAAGGCAACAAAAGGAGATGAAGGGGATACAGTTAGAAAGGAAGAAGTCAAACTTTCACTATTTGCAGATGACCTGATAGTATATATAAGTGACCCAAAAAATTCAACCAAGGAACTCTTACTGCTGATAATTACCTTCAGGAATGTGTCAAGATACAAGATTTACTAAAAAAAAAAAATCAGTAGCCCTCTTATACACAAATGACAAGTGGGCTGAGAAAGAAAACAGAGAAACATTACCCTTTACAATAGCCACAAATGATGTAAAATGCCTTGGGGTAACTCTAACTAAGTAAGAAAAGGACCTGTATGTCAAGAACAATAAGTCCCTGAAGAAAGAAATTTAGGAAGATATCAGAAAATGGAATGATCTCCCATAATCATGGAGAGGTTGGATTAACACAGTGAAAATGGCAATCTTGCCAAAAGCAATCTACAGATTTAATGCAATCCCCATCAAAATCACAACACAATTCTTCACAGACCTGGAAAGAAAAATACTCAACTTCATATGGAAAAACCAAAAACCCAGGATAGCCAAAAGATTCCTGTAGAATAAAACAACCTCTGGGTCTGGAGAGATGGCTCAGCAGTTAAGAGCATGGCTACTCTTCCAGAGGACCTGACAGCTCATAGCTGTCTGTAACTCCAGTTCCAGAGGATCTGACACCCTCACACAGACATACATGCTGGCAAAATACCAGTGTACATAAAATAAAAACAAATTTTAAAAAATCTGGAGGCATCAGGAACCCTGACTTCAAGCTCTACTATAGAACTACAGTAATAAAGGCAGTTTGGTACTGGCATAAAAACTGACATGTGGACCAATGAATATGAATTGAAGACTCTGATATTAATCCTCACATGTATGAATACCTGATTGTTGACAAAGAAGCCAAAACTATACAATGAAAAAAGGAAGCATCTTCAACAAATGGTGCTGGCATAACTGGATGTCAACATGTAGAAGATTGGAAATAGATCCATATCTGTCACACCATGCACAAAACTGAAGTCCAAGTGGATCAAAGACCTCAACAGGTATCCAGTTACTCTGAACCTGATAGAAGAGAAAGTTGGAAGTAGTCTTGAATGCAGTGGCACTGGAGATAAATTCCTAAATTTAACACCAGTAGCACAGACGATGAGAGCAACAATTAATAAATATGACCTCTTGAAACTGAGACGCTTTTGTAGGGCAAAGGACA
Source organism: Onychomys torridus (assembly GCF_903995425.1). NCBI lineage: Eukaryota > Metazoa > Chordata > Mammalia > Rodentia > Cricetidae > Onychomys > Onychomys torridus. The sequence goes on from NW_023411978.1 coordinate 192,804, forward strand.
TGGTCAATAAGACAAAACGACAGCCTAGAGAATGGGAAATGAGTTCACCAATCCCACATCTGACAGAAGGCTTATATCCAGAATATATAAAGAACTGAAGAGACTAGACACCAAAATACCTAACAATCCAATTTAAAAATGAGCTATAGAGCTAAACAGAGAATTTTCAACAGTAGCGCAAATGGCTGAAAGACATTGAAGATATTGGTCAACATCCTTAGTCACCAGGGAAATGCAAATCAAAATGACTCTAAGATACGATCTTAAAGCTCTCAGAATGTCTAACATAAAAACAAAATGAAGACAGCTTATGTTGAAGAGGATGTGGAGCAAAGGGATCACTTCTACACTGTTGATTGTGATGTAAACTAGTACAGCCATTTTGGAAATCAATATGTCACTTTCTCGGAAATTTGAGAATCAATCTCCCTCATGACCCTGTTATACCACTCTTGGGCATATACCCCAAAAATTCTCAATCATACCCCAATGACACATGCTCAACTATGTGGATAGAAGTATTATTTGTAATAGCCAGAACCTGGAAACAACCTTGATGACCTTCAACTGAAATATGGATAAAGCAAATGTTGCACATATACACAATAGTGTACTACTCACCAGAGGAAAAATGAAATCATGATGTTTGCAGGCAAATGGATAGGACTATAAAAAACCGTCCTGAGTGAGGTAACCCAGACTAAGAAAGACAAATATGATATGTAATCACTCATATGTGGATTCTAGATGTAAAGCAAATAATAACCTGACTGCAACTCACAACTCCAGGAAGGCTACCTAGTAAAGAGCACCCTAGGAAAGATACAGGGATCACCCAGCAACATAGAAATGGATGAGATCTACATGATCAAACTGTGAGTGAGTGTGGGTAATGGAGGTCAAGGTGTCAGGAGAAAGAACTTAGGGGAGCTGGAGGTCCTTGCTGGATAAGGAACAGTGTGGGAGAAGAAGGAAAAGAGATACCATAATAAATGAAGACCCCATGGGAATAGGAAGAAGCAGAGTGCTAGAGAGGTCCCCAGAAACCGACAGAGATGACTGTACTATATGAGTACTATATGAGCAATGGTTGAGAGATTGACTGACCTGACCTACTCTGGTGATTGGAAGGTTGAACAACCTAACTGTATCATCCAGTGACTAATGGCAGCAGATGCAGAAATCCATGACCAGGACCCAGGCACAGCTCCTGGAATACAATTGGCGAGAGAGAGGAGGGATTATATGAACAAGAGATATTGAGACCATGTTTGGTAAAAGTACAGAGACAACTAGCCAAACTAGTCAAAACACATGAACTGTAAACCAGTAGCTGAGGAGCCCCTTGGATCTGGACTAGGCCCTCTGGATAATTTCTTTAGCTTGAACTGTTTAGGAGGTCCCCAGGCAATGGGACCTGGACCTGTCCTTGGTACATGAGCTGGCTTTTTGGAATCTAGGGCCTATGCTGAGACACTTTGCTCAGCCTTGGTGCAGGGAGGATGGGTTGGACCTGCCTCAGCTGAATGTACCAGGCTCTGCTTACTCCCCATTGAGATCTTGCCTTGGAGGAGGTAAGAATGGAGGGGATGGAATGATGGGGGAAGACTGAGGGGTGGGAGGAGGGAGGACAGGGGAATCTGTGGCTGATATGTAATATGAATAGAACATCTTAAATAAAAAAAAGAAAATCATATGTCAACATTAACCATGTTCCTCAATATCTTTCCACCTTATATTTGAGACAGTTTTATCTGAGCTTGGATGTCACTGATTCTTCTAGACTAGCTGTCCAGTGAGCTCCAGGAATCTACATGTCTCTGTCACCATAGTTCTGGGATGACAGACAAGTATTCTTAGAAATACAAGAATACGCCATTGTGCACAGCTCAGTGCTGGGGATTAAGCTCAGATATTAACACATTTATGGCAAGCACTTCACTAACTAATCTATTCCTCCCCCTCCTAAAATACCTTTACATAGGAGAGCTAGTAAGTCATGCCATCCATCACAGTGACATAAAGATATAAAAGTTTCACAGTTCATCATTGAAAATATTTATTTCCTTAAATGATCTCTTTCCTGTTGCAATGATAAATGTGCTGATATATATGTATGACTTTGTTCTGTTACATTATGAAGTGCACAAAATTGATTCTCCATTGGAGGTTGGGATATTTCTAGGCTAGGGTAATTATAGGAGGTTCCAGAATAAACTGCCACTTATATCATTGGGGTGAAAGCTTTGTTTTCCTGTCAACTAATGAAAATTGAGATAATGAATATGAATAGAGAATCATTATTGAAGTGTAAGGAGAGTAAATGATTAAAAAAATAGTTAATTTTTAAAAACTAAATGGAAAAGATTAGAAAATCTACTATGAAAATAAAGAAGTGAAATATACTAATACTGAAGAGGAAGAATTCAAAATTCAGTTTTACTATACACTCTACATAAGTACACGGAGAGAAAAAAAAAGAATGCTTTAAAAGAAAACTATCTTTATTCTACGAAAATCATTGTGTACCTGTGGTTAAACAAAGTTACAGAGCAAAATTTCAACATCCATAGACAAGCTTAACAAACCACTTTTAGTGGTGGGTTAAAATACAATCACCTTCTGAGGAATCTTCAGAGCTTGCTTTAAGGGGGAAAACATTTTTCCAAACTATAGAATGAAAGAAATATAGGGAGGGAGGTCCTGTCTGAATGTTGACTTCTCAGCCCTAAATATATTCAGAGGCAAGCAGGTTCTACTGTTTGACCAACTGTCCTCCTATCTTTCACAGGACCTCCCTGAAGTAGAGAGCTAAATTGGCCTCCCTGGAGAAATGTAGCACATTTCCTGGGAGCAATCTGGAAGTGCTAATGGCCATCTTCCTGGGAGGCATCTGCATCTAACACTGCCAGTAACACTAGGAGACTTGGAGTCTGTGGCAAATAAACACTCTCAGACTGAAAGGATGTTTTAAAGATTACCCAGCTACAAAGCTTCAGCTAATTAACTGTTGTTTATTTCATGAATTGTAGTGTAACTAAATTGAAAAGTGCAGAAAATGAATGCATAGAGAATCAAGGATTATAAGTATATATATACTCAATGATCAGTTGCATTAGTTTTATGTTCAAATCTGCAATATACATGTGCCATGGCAAAATGTTTCTCTAGATCCATTTTTCAGTCAGATAGCCTTGAAGAATTTTAATTGCTCTTTAAGCATTATGTTGCTTTGTGTATGACATAACAACAAACAAGGTTCTGCATCACTACACTGTGAGTTTCTGAAGGTAAAAAAATTAGATATGCCCACTATAAAGCAGGCATTAGGTATTGGACTTGATGTAACTATGTAAATTTTGTTGAAATGAGCACAGTCATTTCATATTCTATGTCCCTTGTTTATTTTTTTCAGAACTTTTTGTAGTGGTTTCCACCCACCTTCTGTTTTGCTGAACACTAGATGGCAGTGTGAGCACAGTGGTCATCAATCCATTAAGTACCACTTGCTTGTGGTTTTAATGACAGTAATGTAATCTGTGCTGAAAATGACTTGTCACCTTCTGGTAACTTTAATGTGAGATCTATGAAGACCAAAATGAGATTCCATACTGAGGATGAATTTTTTACTCACCATTTTCCTGTGCTATACTTCTGTAGTCTCTTTCCTTTATCTACCCTCATATTTTTTACTTCCCCTATCTAAAACCTGACCTTAAATTCCATGGTTTACCATCCCCTACCAATAAACTATGTAAGTTCCTTAAATTCATTTAAAATGTACCATTATTAAGCTAGAATACTAAATTTGTTGATGATGGACTCACAAAATTGTATAACATTTGTACACACTGATAGGAAAATAATTGTTTAGTATTCACTTGTGATGCATGTCACAAAGAATTGTCTGCTTTGTCTGCTATGGTTTCTCTGAATAGTAATCCTTCCATTGTCTTCCTTAGCTCTAGTTTCCATGGCTTTCACCTTCTTCTCTGTGAATATTCAGTTATAAATTGCTTCCTCTAATGACCCACAGAGACCATTCAAATGCTGGTTTGACTTAAAGAAATGATCAACAACCTTGGTCATCAGGAATATGCGTATCAAAACCGTGTTGAGATGCCGCTTTACACTAAACAGGATGGGTAAGGTCAATAAACCAATTACAGCACATGCTGGTGAGGATGTAGAAAAAGGATAATCCTTAGCCAATGATGGTGGAAAGAAGAACTTGTACAGGCACATTTGAAATCATTGTACAGGTTCCTTTGGGAAACTGGGAATGGATCTAACTCAATCCATCATTGCTACTTTTGAGCATATACCCAAAGTGTTCTATATCCTATTACAGAGAAACTTGCTCAGCCTCCTTCATTGCTACTCTGTTAACATTAGTGAGAAATAGTAAATATCCTCAATATCCAAAAACAACTGAATGGATAATGAAAATGTCATCATTTACACAATGGAATATAAATCAGCTATTAAAAAATGAAATCAAGCAGGGCCATTGTGGTACATGACTTTAATTCCAGCACTTGGGAGGCAGAGGCATGTGAATCTCTGTGAGTTTGAGGCCAGCCAGGTCTAGAGACTGAGTTCCAGGACAGCCAAGGGTACACAGAGTGACACTGCCTCAAAAAAAAAAAAAAAAACCATACAAACAAAAACATAAAAAGAAAGAAAGAAATGAAATCATAGAACTCCCAGGTAAATGGATGGAAAGAGAAAAAATCCTGAATGAGGTCCCTAGTACTACAAAGGCAAATATGGTATATATTCCTTTGTAATTGGATGTTAAATTTTAAGCTTTACAAAGACATTAAAGACTCCATAAATCTACAAAGGTAACATGCAGAGTAAGGTAATATGAGGGAGGGAAGCATTTCTGAAGGGAGGAGAAATATACATAATAAGACACTTGGGGCTTATACTGGTATACTGGAATGGGAATATTAAATGGACATGGGAAAGAAAGAAGGGGTAATGGTTGAAATTCTGAAAGGGAAAACAAAAGTATGGACCTTCTAAAATGTATTATAGAAACCCACTAGAGTAGTATTCTTAATAAATACTACATATAAATAAAAGGAATATCAACCAAATCATGAAGTTACTGGGAGGGAAATCGTCAACCACATTTCTCTCACAACCAAATAAAATTTCCAATATCTCAACAACATATACCATGATTGGAAAAAGCATAAAGACAAATAGCCAAACTAGTGGAAACACATGAACTATTAACCAGTAGCTGAGGAGCCCCCAATTAGATCAGGTCCTCTGGATAAGTGAGACAGTAGATTACCTTGAACTGTTTGGGAGGCCAGGCAGTGGGATCTGGACCTGTCCTTAGTGCATGAGCTGGCTTTTTGGATTCTGGGGCCTATTCTGGGACACTTTGCTCAGCCTTGGTGAAGGGAGGAGTGGACTGGACCTGCCTTGACTGAATCTACCAGGCTGAGCTGAATCCCCAGGGGAATGCTTACCCTGGAGGAGATGGGAATGGAGGATGGGTGGTGGGGAGGGAGCGGGAGGAGGGAGGACAGGGGAAACTGTGGCTGATATGTAAGAGTAAATTAAATTATAAAATTAAAACATAATAATAAAAATCTCTAATATCTGGCATGTGTTATAGCTAATTGATTTCTTGGACAAAGAGTCCCCATGGAAACACTCCTAAAAGTGAGGCTGTTACTCAGGATATTGGTTGCTCTACACAAAACTATTGCATGACCTTATTGCTTAAAACAATGCCTGTGTATCTCATTGAACACAGAGAAATTGAACATCTGTCTAACTGAAGCCTTCACACCTATTGAATAGTAATGATGATGCTGGATGGTATTCTGCATGCTTGCTGGTGAGAAATTTAAACATAAGCCAGCTCTAAACTGTTGGTTCTACAATGGAGATGTGCTCATATGATACACTGGTACAATAGGGGCATCAACATTGTGGAAGTAAACAAACACTGTTATAGAAATGGACCATACAGTTTGTAAGCAATGTAAATCTCTGTGTGTTTACTTGGTTGACTCTAAGCAGCTATGGGACTGATGGGAGAGAGATTTGTCCTGACCGTGGGCTGGGCAGGACTGGAGAAAACTCCAGCTACATATACCCACTTGCTTAATTCTTTGAAAATAATAATAATAATAGGATCTGATTTCTGCTATCTTTTCGATAAAACTTATAATCTGAACTGTTTCCTATAATTTTTGGCCTACCAGCATCTCAAATAAATTAATTTTTTTCCTTTGTCCATTATCTCATCATTGTCTCTCAATTCTTTTGTTTATTTTTAATACAGATTATGAAAATGCAGCCTAGGCTGGCTACTAACTTGTGTAGTCCAAGTTCCTTCTGTGAATCTGTTCTGTGTATCTGTACTGAAGAATATATATATATTCTTTGACACAAGGTTTCTCTTTATAGTTTTGAGCCTTTCCTGGATCCAGACTGGCAACAAACTCCAGAGATCAACCTAACCCTGCCTCCCAAGTGCTGAGATTAAAGGTATATGCCATCACTGCCTGGTGAGAGTATCATTTATTCTTAATAATGATCACTTTAGGAGATGGGGCAAAAGATGAATTACCTATTGTTGAGGCATAGACAATGAATTGTGAAGGCAGTCCAATTACAGTAACACCTACAAATATTAAAATGTCTATACATTAAATTTTCAACAGGTATCTTTGACATTACACTATCTGCTGTCTTCAGGTTGAATTCTTATTCAGAACCTGCACATAATAGTACAAGCACCTAGTAACTGTTCACTAGTAAGTAGCTGTCAGGGAAAAAAGGCAGAGTCAGCAGAATGAAATAAGGAGGGTGCAAAAATAGGGAAAGTGGTGTGACCCCAGATGAGAGAGGAAGGATAAACTGAAAAATACAAAATTTCTTGAAGGAATGATGATGATGATAAAGATGATTTTCATGAGGAGGATATTGAAGTAAAACAAATCAAAGGAATGTATAAGCTACTGAAGCTGGCACACAGCTTTAATTCCAACACTTGGTAAATAAAGGCAGGTGAGACTCTGGGTTTGATGACAGCCTGGTATACAGAGTGTGTTTCAGGATAGCCAGTTATGTACAGAGAAACCCTGTCTCAAAAAACACAAAACAACAACAATAAAACAAATAAAAAATGACTACTGAAATAGTATATAAAGACTACATCATCTTCAAATCAGAAAACACTCAAAAGAATCAACACTATGATTAATAGTTCAAAAATCTTTTAGAAAACATGAAAAAATCCCCAGATGCCACAAACATCAAATACCTAGTTTTGTTGACATTTAAGCCAACATGAAAGTAAGTATAGACTAAAGTTGTTTTCTTTCCAAAGTATACATCATCTCCACAATTAAATGAATTTCTACTGGATGACTAACCAGGAGTGTGTTCAAGATCCATGGTTCAGTAGGTAAGCACATGTGTTCTTGCAGAGAACCTGGGTTTAATTCCCAGCACCCAAATCATAGCTAACAAATGTAAGCAACTTCCCTTAATGAGATCCAATACTCTCTTCTAACATTCGTGGGTACTAGTCCAGTATATGTTGAACAAATGTTCATATAGGAAAAATTCCTATGTACAGAAAACAAAATACATGAATCTAAAATCATTTTGAAAAAAAATTCTCATACAGGTGGAAATATTCTGTCTTCCTTCATTTATTCAACAATGAATATGGTTCTCCTTTTTATAATGTGAATTTAGAGTATTTACTGTGTTTGACAAATGCTATCCAGTATATATTGAAAAGAATGTGATTTCTATCATTTCTCTTTGGTTTTTAATAGTAGAAGCCATCCCGGTTATTGTTTCAAATATATGTAGGGCTACATAATACAAGGTGATAATCTTGAGTATACAAGTGTTGACTGGAATATACATCAGAAATTAATGAAATAAAAAATATAACACTCATAGAAATACACAAAACAGTATAATGCAACATTAGCATGTACATAGGAAACAGTCGAAATCTGAAATCGGTAATGCACAATATTTCCAGTTGAATGAATGCACAAGGGAGACATACTATTACAATATACATTTCCCCTTTCTTTCTTTTTTGTCACCATTAGCATATGCTTCTCCTAAAGATACGGGACAGTTAATGTGGTTAAAAGTATAAGAATTCAGAGAAAACTGATAGATCAATTCAATGGAAAAGCACATCACATACTTCCAACATATAATGGCACAGGATATACAATAAAATTCCAGAAGGGAAGAAATGAAGCATAGTGAGGAAATACTGGACCATCACAAGACTGATAAAAGCTGGGCAAGATCAAAACTCTGCAATCCATGTCTGATGGCAAAATGTTCTTCAGATCTCCCACTCATTTCAATTTTGCTGGCTGCAATAACTTCTTTATCTTCACAGGTTCCTCTGCTTGTTAACAGCTTATCTTGGCAAGTATCATATGGATGGCATCTCCAACATCGCGAGATCTCCAATACAATCCTGGATTCATCTTCACAGATTCTAAGACCTCAAAGTCCCCTGCCTCCAAACAGTGATGTAGTTCCTTTAAAAAAAATGAACCTACCAAGCTCATTCCCAATAAGCCATCTTTTGAAACAAACATTAGCCAACCAATAAAATAATCATTAGCTCTCATTTATAGAAGGTGCAATTAAGTCCAGAAAAATATTTAAGTAAACCTATATAAATCAATTCATTGTGGTCTAGTTTTAAATACTTATACACTCACACACAAACACACACACACACACACACACAAACACACACACAAACACACACACACACACAAATGATCAAAATAAATGAGAGAACACACATTGTTTTGGTGGCATATTATTTAAGATGTATTATGAGCCACGATACTTGACAGTCGATTATGGGGCACTGCAACAAATATCCCCTCTAAAGCTTTATCTCTGATGTTCCAGTCTTGAAATATATTGATCAGAAAAATATAATGGTAGAGTTAAAAGCATAATGAGTGCTAGACATCCACATTGTATTTAAGAATTAAAATCTATTGTATTTTTTAAGCTTCAAATTTCTGAAATGTAATAAAAAATTCATTTTCAAAATAAAAGGTAGATTGATTCATGAGATGACTCCCCCCACCCCTACTCCAATAGAATTAGCGCTGAAGTTAAAAAGCAAAACTCTCTTTAGGACTCATTTATAAAGCTACATCTACAGACAGAAAAAAAGAAAAAAAAAATGCTCAACAGAAATAGCCGTGTTTTGTAAAATCTGTATGTTCTCAAATTCATGATTTAAACGATTTAGAACTTAATTTAAACAATGAGATCCTCAAACTGAAAACGGAACAACAACAACAAAAAAGTGCTCTATGTCACTCTGTTGTGACCTGGAAGTGCATCTGTGTTTGTTGCTGGGGGAAACACGCAAATGCACAGAAACTTAAAATCCCGTGACCAATGGTACTCTCCTGCAACCTGGAAGTGGACTGTGTTTGCTGCTTGGGGGAAATCGTTAATAAGGAGAAACTTTCATTTAGAAAAAGAAATCCAACGCTCAAGCCACTCTCCTGCAACCTGGAGTGAGACTGCCTTTGCTCTTCAGAAAATGGGGAAAGAGGAATCGCAAATATAGAGAAATGTCGAGAAACTTTTAATTTAAATAACGAAATTCCACATACAAGGCTATATGGCTGCAACCCGGAAGTACGACTGTATTTATTGCTGGGGGCGGGAGAATCGCCAGTAGAGAGAAACTTTGGTTCCTATGGTTTCATCTTTTATCTGCTGCCTGTTCCAGTCCACTGCACCAGATTGTGAAGCACTTCCTGTAGCGTTCCCTCCCCTCCCCCGCAGAGGTTGGGGGAACCGCAATAAGCCTTTAGTATACTTGGAGGGTATTGGAAAAAAAAAAAAAAAAGGCAGCTTTAATGAGGGTTTTTCAACCGGCTGTGCTGACTAGGAAGCATCTTTCGAGAATCCTGTGTTTCTAAATCCACACCTCAGAATAGTCTAATGAAGGAGCATATGGCCATAAAGAACATCACAGTCCTGCGCAGTGGACAGTATGAGGCTGAAGAGGAAAGAAGATGAAAGCCACAGGGACCAAAGTCCACCCCTCCCCCTCTCTCTTTGTCATTTTTCAAAGCAACACACACTTCCTTTTGTGACATAGTTTATGCAGGGGCAATTAAATTACCAATGGTTAAAAATTACTAAATATAAAATACAATGCTACAATGAAGTTTATTTACACTTTAATGTAAATTTAAGACCTTATTTTTCTTAACAAATACAACAAAGTTACTATGTACCTCACTCTTTAATAAATACTTATACATGGTTTACTCCTCTAATATTCTGCATAGTAATATAGGAAAACAAATTGGAGATTAGAAGGAAAACAAATATGGTTCCCTCTCTCCTGTTACAGATAGAATCATGGCTTCACTCAAACTAAGGAACTGGCCTGTTATGGAACTATATTTCCATACACATGTAGGTTTTAAATCTTATATTTGGATGCCAATACCAGATTTTGTACGTTGCTGAGTAATAACTGCACGGATTGTGAAGCATTGAGTAGTCTTTGTTAAGAATTATTAATTACTATTTTTAGGGAAAAATAGCCTGTATATTCCAAGATTACCAATAGATTGTAAATATTCGTGTTTTAGTGTGTGTGAAACAGGTAGAATGGTATTAGGCCATCCCTAATATTTTCAGGAGATTTTAGTTTTTAGTTCCTGTTTCCAGGGACTTAACTGAGAACATTACACATACTAGTCAAATTTTCTTATCTTTGGGTTCTATGCTCCAAAAATTAGAAGGAGCTTCATGACATATCTGTTATGCCCTTCCTTCACAATTTCTTAAAAATACCACTATTCCCCAATCCATGATGATTGCATACAATTTTAAAAGCTAAATTCTCAGTGGCAACTGATAATGCAAGATTGCAATCTTAGTTACATTGGAGGGTGAGGAAATAACAATGCATTTCCGACGTTTATCTGCACTGCAGAGCATCATCAAGGCTCAAAGTTTGTGAAACCCCATGTTACACAAGAAAATGATTCAGAGGTAAAACTGACAACTAATTTTCAGATAAGTGTGTTCTACTTGGGATAACTATATAGATCAGCCAGCTAGAAAGGGAGCATTGTAGTGTATTTAAAGGGAGCAATGAATTTAGGATATAATGGTATAAAAGATCAAGGGAAAAAACTATGTTCCATTGTAGGTTAAATGGCGAAGGTAATGGAAGAGCCAGGCAAAGGAGGGTATATGCTGAAGGATAAAGAACAATGAGTCATGTTGAGTAAGACATATGGAACCCTACTGCTATAAAAATGACTATAATATGTTCACACACATATTAACATTTTTAATATAGGGTCAGCCGATAACAGAGCAACCATTCCTCTCCTGGGCACTATAGACTAACAAAACAAAGTCCAGAGCCAGAACTGTGTGACCTCTTTGGAGTTGTTTTCCAGTGATATCCAACTCATGACAGGATATTGTTAACATTGTTGGATACGCTCTAGAATTTGAAAGTAAGACCCTGTTACTGAAGACACCAGACATTTAAATCATAGAACAGTAAGGGGTCAATGTAGTATTGACCTGTGTGCTTGATCCCGCTGCACACCTTTAAATGCTGGAAGGTATCCTGCATAGTAACATTTTGGGAAAAGAAATCACAACTAACCAAGCTTTGAAACCCAGTAATTACAGTGACTGACAAGTGAAAAAAAATGTCAATTAATACAATAATGACATGAATGTAATGGGAATAAACAACAGTTTTCTAATAGGACTTAGAGCCCATTCTACAATATAAAACTCATACATGGTACTGTTTTTGGGCCAAGAACCTATAGCTATAATACAATGAATCAATGAAACAAAGAGTTGGTTCTTTGAAAAAATTAACAAGTTAGACAAGCCATTATCCAGACTAACCAAAAGGCAGGGAGAGAGCATCTAAATTAGCAAAATCAGAAATGAAAAGGAAGACATAACAACTGACAATGAGGAAATCCAGAGAATCATCAGGTCATACTTCAGAAACCTCTACTCCACAAAACTGGAAAATCTAAAAGAAATGGATAATTTTCTGGATATGTACCACATACCTAAGTTAAATCAAGACCAGATGAGCTATTTAAATAGACCAATAGCCCCCAAGGAAATAGAAACAGTCATTAAAATATCCCAACCAAAGAAAGCCCAGCACGAAATGGTTTCAATGCAGAATTCTACCAGATCTTCAAAGAAGAGTTAATACCAATACTCTTTAAATAGTTCCACACAATAGAAAGAGAGAACATTATCAAACTCCTTAAATGAGGTTATAGTTACTCTGATTCCCAAGCCAAATAAAGATGCAACAAAGACATAGAATTACAGACCAATTCCCCTCATGAACATTGATGCAAAAATATTCAATAAAATATTGCCAAACACACTCCAAGAACACATCAAAATAATTAATCACCCTGATCAAGTAGACTTCATCTCAGAAGGTTGGTTAAAAATATGAAAGCCTGTCAATGTATACACCATATAAACAAACTGAAAGAAAAAACACATAATCATTTCATTAGATGCTTAAAATGCTTTTGACAAAATACAACACTCCTTGATAAAGGTTTTGGAGAGATCAGGAATACAGGGAATATACCTAAACATAATTAAGGCAATTTACAGCAAGCCAATAGCTAACATCAAAGTAAATGGAGAGAAACACAAAGCGATTCCACTAAAGTCAGGAACAGATCAAGGCTATTTGCTCTTGCTATATTTATTCAACATAGTACTTGAAGTTCTAGTCAGAGCAATAAGATAACAAAAGGAGATCAAGGGGATACAATTGGAAATGAAGAAGTCAAACTTTCACTATTTGCAGATGACAAGATAGTATACATAAGCGACCCCAAAAATTCAACCAAGTAACACTTACAGCTGATAATCACCTTCAGGAATGTGGCAAGATACAAGATTAACTAAAAAAATCAGTATTCCTCTTATACATAAATGACAAATGGGCTGAGAAAGAAATCAGAGTAACATTACCCTTTACAATAGCCAAAAATAATATAAAATGCCTTGGGGTAACTCTAACTAAGCAAGCGAAGGACCTCTATGAGAAGATCTTTAAGTCCTTGAGAAAGAAATTTAAGAAGATATCAGAAAATGGAATGATCTCCCATACTCATGGATAGGTTGGATTAACATAGTAAAAATGGCAATCTTACTAACCAAAACTATACAATGAAAAAAATCATCTTCAACAAATGGTGCTGGCATAACTGGATGTCAACACGTAGAAGATTGGAAATAGATCCATATCTTTCACCATGCACAAAACTTAAGTCCAAGTGGATCAAAGACCTCAATATAAATCCAGTTATTCTGAACCTGGTAGAAGAGAAAGTTGGAAGTAGTCTTGAATGCAGTGGCACTGGAGATAAATTCTTAAATATAACACCATTAGTACAAACACTGAGAACATCAATTAATAAATGTGACCTCTTGAAATTGAGAAGCTTTTGTAGGGCAAATGTCACAGTCTATAAGACAAATCTACCGCCTACAGAATGGGAAACCAGTTCACCAATCCCACATCTGACAGAGGGCTTATATCCAGAATATATGAAGAACTCAAGAGACTAGACACCAAAATACCTAATGGTCCAATTAAAAAAAAAAAATGGGCTATAGAGCTAAACAGAGAATTTTCAACAGAAGCACAAATGGCTGAAAGACATTGAAGAAATTGGTCAACATCCTTAGTCACCAGGGAAATGCAAATCAAAATGACTCTAAGATACTATATTACACCTGTCGGAATAGCTAACATAGAAAAAAATGAAGACAGCTTATGTTTGTTGGAGAGGATGTGGAGCAAGGGGATCACTCCTATACTGTTGATTAGGATGCAAACTAGTACAGCCATTTTGGAAATCAGTATGGCACTTTCTCAGAAATTGGAGAATCAATATCCCTCAAGACCCTGCTATACCACTCTTGGGCATATACCCAAAAACTCTCAATCATACCCCAATGACACATGCTCAGCTATGTTCTTAGAAGTATTATTTGTAGTAGCCAGAACCTGGAAACAACCTTGATGCCCTTCAACTGAAAAATGGATAAAGCAAATGTGGTCCATATACACAGTGTTGTACTCTTCAGCAGAGGAAAAATGACATCATGAGGTTTGCAGGCAAATGGATAGAACTAGAAAAAAATCATACTTTCTCCTTTCTTTCTTTCCTGTCACCATTAGCATATGATTCTTTTAAAGATATGGTACAGTTAATTTTGTTAAAAGTATAAGAATTTCAGAGAAAACTGATAGATCAATTCATCAATGTAGCAGATCATACATGGTGATTTGAATGTTCATTTCTATCCTTTCTCTTACTTTCTCAAAAATCATAACATTTCCTCCTAAAGCATAAAATTCAGCTCAGATAAAAATGTATAACTGCTGTGTGATAATGCTGTTGTACACTGGTTTAATAAACTGCTAATTGGCCAGTAGCCAAGCAGGAAGTATAAGTGGGAAGAGCAGAGGGGGAGAATTCTTGGAAGAGGAAGGGCTGAGTCAGGAGTCACCAGCCAGATCCAAGGCAGAAGTGAGAAAATGTACCAAGCCACGTGGTAAAATATAAATAAGAATCATGGGTTAATTTAAGTGTAAGAACTAATCAGTAATAAGCCTGAGCTGATGGCCAAGCAGTTATAGTTAATATAAGCTTCTGTGTGTTTACTTGGGGACTGCCAGTGGTAGAGATTTTTCCCAAACGCCAACTGGCCAGGACACAGGAAACCTTTCAACCAAATATAACAACTATATGGCAATAGTCATTACTTTGGGGTTACACATTCTACCATCAGGTTACCATGAGGAAGGATGTGTAAGATTAAGGATTATTTTATTATTCAGCCTCCATTGCTGAATAACTTTTTAACGAAATGCCTTTTGCTTCTCTCATACCACTCCATTCCTAAGTGATCTATCATTGATTTCCTGTTCTAGCTCTTAAAGACCAAAGCCCCACAATGCTTGTGCTTCTTACTAAGTGATTGATGCATTCTTTCTAAAAACAAAACAACAAACAGACAAACAAAAAACATTTAAACTATGAGTTTCAAAATTTGGTTGATTATTTTCATAGAAAATAATAAAAACTCAGAACTTATTATTATTATTATTATATGCTTCCCAAACTGTTCAAGCCACTCAATTGTCTCACCCATCCAGAGGGCCTGATCCAGCTGGGGATCCACAGCTGTTGGTTCATAATTCATGTGCTTCCATTTGTTTGGCTATTTGTACCTGTGCTTTTTGCAATCTTGGTCTCAACAATTCATGCTCTTGAAGTCCCTCCTCTTTCTCGACAGTTGGACACCTGGAGCTCCACCTGGGGCCTGGCTGAGGATTTCTGCATCCACTTCCATCAGTTATTTGATAAGAGTTCCAGCACGACGGTTAGGGTGTTTGTCCATCTGATCACCAGACTAGGTCAGATCAGGCTTTCTCTTGACCATTGCCAGAAACTAAAAACAACCTAAATCCCCTTCAACTGAAGAATGGATAAAGAAAATATGGTACATATACACAATGGAGTACTACTCAGCAAAGAAAAACAATGATATCATGAGGTTTGCAGGCAAATGGATGGATCTAGAAAAAATCATCCTGAGTGAGGTAACCTAGACTCAGAAGGACACACATGGTATGTACTCAGTCATAGGAGGATACTAGATGT
Source organism: Onychomys torridus (assembly GCF_903995425.1). Taxonomy (NCBI): domain Eukaryota; kingdom Metazoa; phylum Chordata; class Mammalia; order Rodentia; family Cricetidae; genus Onychomys; species Onychomys torridus. Next base: position 208,577 of record NW_023411978.1, read on the forward strand.
AAAACAAAGATGACTAGAGTGCTACACAACTCTGGGGAGGCTACCTGGAGAATGGGACCCTGGGAAGGGCACAGGGATTGCCCAATGAAAGAGAGGTAGATGGGATCTACATGAACAACATGGATGACAGTGGGAGTAATGAAGGGCAAGAAATGAGGGAAAGAAAGCTTGGGGGAGCAGGAGATCCCAGCTGCATCAAGTACAGAGAGGGAGAATGAGGAATAACAGACCATGATAAAAGAAGATGACATGAGAACAGGAATATGCAGAGTGCTGGAGAGGTCCCCAGAAATCCACAATGATACATCCTCTGTAGACTGCTGGCAAAAACTCAAAACTTTTATTGCAACAGCAGTGTCAAAGTTAATATACCAATTAGGAGGTTAGTTTCAGAGAAATTAGAATGGGATAGATGACATTAATCAGGATATACCTATCTACCATGACAATTCATGTTTAAAAACAAAAGGAAGAAAGTTCTTTAAAACTTGTGTAACTGTTACATGGTATTTTATAATTAGTGCTTTGAGTCTATGGAGAATGTCTGACATTGAACCAAGAAGTCTCTTATTAAAAGTTAGTTAGAAATTTACAAACTATAAGATAATCAGGAGGAAAAACAAAAATAATAAAATGAAAAACATGATACATTTTCTATAATTGGGCACTATTATTAATGATAATTGTTTTTTGTTTTAGAATAAAATAATATAAATAAAGGAAAATCCTTAATATTGAAGTGGAAAGATAGGAAATTCCCTCAGGATGTTAATAATTCTATAGAACTTAAATATTCTTTCATAAATCAAATACTACATAGTTCCTATGGGAAATGCTTAAGCAATCTGATATTAAGTAAAATAAAGAGCAAAGATCAAAATTGATATGAAGACAAAATACTAAACATTTTCACTCTGGGTTGCATGTTGAAAGACTTGGAAGTTTATGATACATGTGGTTTATTATGAGCACCTTGTTTAAAAAGTCTCTAACTCAGAAAAGACAGAGAGTCACTTCTCCATTTTTCATCATGACCTCACAGTGAAAAACAAAGCAGCACATGTTCTATGGGGCTTTAAGTCCTCTCTACCAATTCCAAGAATGTTCACCTTCAAAGAAAATAGCAACAACACTGAAAAATTTTGCTTCTCAGCTCTTCAGGCAACTAGTAAATTTGAATTCAGCAGGTTGTGGGATGCCTGACCTCATCTAGATACTGCATTAAATACATAGATACGTCTATCATATTTTGAAAACCACAATAAGATTTAAACTAATATATTCTTTTAGTTTTGAGGACCACAAGATAACTGAAAAATGGTACTTATGGAAATATAGTCTGTCAAGAATAAATATAACAAAATAGGGTCAGCTGAATATATTTCCCACCTAAATATGAACTGTGAATATGCTCATGCTAATATATTCTTATTCCTCCATATTGGAAAAAAGTGAGGGCAGCCTAATAGGATTCACTTTGACTTTTGGCGCTAACAGTATGTGTAAAAAGTGGCATTTGTGGTCTCACATAACGATAACAATTAATTGTGAACTGAACTAAAATATGTTATGCCCATGCTTAATATTAGTGAAGAAATGAAAGGCAAGTTTTTTGTTTGTTTGTTTTGTTTTGTTTTTTGAGACAGGGTTTCTCTGTGTAGCTTTGCACCTTTCCTGGAACTCACTTGGTAGCCCAGGCCAGCCTTGAACTCTCAGAGATCTGACTGGCTCTGCCTCCTGAGTGCTGGGATTAAAGCCATGAGCCACCACCGCCGGGGAAAGGCAAGTTTTTAAATCAAGTTAATACATGCATGGACAAGGACAACTGAATTGTGACTGTAATAGACAAGTTTTACAATGCCAAATATAATATAAATCTTGTTTGCTGGCCGTTAAAATATACACACTAATATCAGTGGACTACACACTTTATGGTATATTTTAAAATGTAAAAGTATGTTGTTTGCACAGGCTAGTGTTTATTATATCTTACATATTTTCTGACATTTTCCTTTCCACAGGTGAGCATTGGCCTAATTCATTTTCACTCATTATGAGTTAATCTTCAATATCTGCAGAAAAAAAAAAGAAGTAAGCATCTTCTTCTTCTTTTTTTTTTTCCTCAAAGATTGAACAGTGAGGATAGAAGCTTGAAAAGGGTTCTGGAATTACACAGACATTCATAAGAACTTTCTAATCCCAAAAATTATGTTATGTTATATGTTACGTCCATGCTCAGTATCACTGAAGATACCAAAGTGAAAATCGTGGGGAGAGTTAGTTGTTTCACTCACTATAGGTCTCAAGACCAAGGTCGTCACATTTTTTTCATTTTTGAGTCACACATCATGAAAAATATATTTCCATGACGCTAAAATATAAGTCACAGGAGAGTCTTCACATAGTAGCTATTCACAGAGTGACAATACCCTCACGTGTCCCATAGGTTTTATAGATGTAGTCACTGAACAAAATTTTATTGTTATGATATATCTCAAGGAAATCCATATTGCTATTTTGTGAATAGTGTTAGGGATAGTTTACTAACAGGAAAATTTAAGTGTAAATGTGATCTCTAGACATTTCAAAGCAATCTTAAGTAACTGTACTTCAAAATGTATTGAAAATAATAGATTCAGAAGGTTGTGGTTCATGTATGAAGACTGATAAACATCAGTGGAATATAAAATTTTTCTGTAATAGATAATTTAATACCTGGTCAATTTTTCTTTTCCATCCACAGCAATAGTTTGTAGAAGTAGATGTTCATGCACAGATTTTACTCAGATATCATAGTAAAAGTACAATTGACTTCTAATACTAAATAAAAGATGAATATGAGACAGCAATGAAAGAAAAATCATCCGGAAGCTCATTACACAAAGCTCTGGCAGAAGCAATAAGAGTAACCCTTTCTTAAAGACAAGGAAGGACAAAACTATCTCCACTACAACTGAACTCTGAGCTGCAAACACATGCTGGGGAATGCATGCATTCATGTTTACACATAAAATGAACAAATCATGTTTTACAGAAAAGGAATGAGAAAATACCTAAAAACTTCAAGGTTAAGAAATTGATAGGATTCAACAGGCACAATATGAATATTGGGGGTTTAAATTCTCAATTAAAAATAGAGAGTAGTGGATGGATCCAGCATTAGATATCATTATTTTGATTAGAAGAAATGAATTTCACTACAAAAGACAGACACTGCCTTAAATTGATTGAATGTAAAAGGGTATTTCAAGAAAATGGACCAATGAATCAAGCAGTTCTCTGTGTTCAACTATATGAAAAAACAGACGCTAAACCTAAACTAATGAGAAAAGAAAAAGAAATTAATTTCATCCTGATTAAAGGAATAATTCCTCAAGAATATACTATGATTCTGCACATATCCTCAAAACAAGAAACATGGAGGTGTCAAGAATGAAGACTGACAGAAGAGCCGTGTGAAAAAAAATTAAGAGTAATTGAAAACAAGGCACGCTGGAGGATAGTTCATTTCCTCTCTTTAGAAAGATTTCAGCAAGTTGACAAGCAAAGAGAATTTTATTTTATCTGGGAAGTATTTCTTTTCCACAATTTGGGAGGCACAGATATTGACTAGACTGGATTTTCATTGGGCAATTTGCATATCCCTGTGGCTGTTAAAACTTTTATGGTCAAGTCTATAGCAACATAAAGGAACAGAAATCTCATTTTTCCCTCCCAGCCTCCCCCCCCTCCAGATTATTCTCTGTGCCCTCTCACAAATGTTTGAACATCACATAGTACATACTTTTTTCATAATGTTAAAAGCATCAGTTTGGATCCTCTGTAGTAACATTGTAGAAACACTATACTAAATACCTAAACAGAGGAGGTAATCAAGAAGCAACTACAGATAAGCCAGTCTCAGAACTACACAGAGCTGAGGAATTGGCAAGGCAAGGTAGCTGTGGCTTGTTTTGCTCTGATCTTCCAGCATTCACCCCAATACTGGCTTCAGGTTTGTTTTTATTAATAAAACCTTTTAAGATTTGTGCTACATCTGGCACCCAATGTTTGTAGTATGAATTCATGAAAATGCTTGATGACTGTGGCTTTTTGGACCCCTGCTCAGACCTGAGCTGCCCTCAGCCAGTTATGGTGGAGCACACTGGTAGGATTTCCTGAAGGAGGGAAAGGCAGGAATATCCTGACATTCAGGCCAGCCTTGGAGGCTTGCTAAGAAAATGCTTCAGCCAGGGCCAAGCCACAAAAGTTGGTGGTGGGACCAGGGAGGCAGTGGCTGCTGCTCTGAGTTGCAGGCTGCTTCTCATGGTGTTGGTGACTGCAGTGATGCTGCTACCTAGGATGAAGGTTTTACTGCTACTTGTTCAGAGAAGAATTTCCAGGAACATTGTGTGATAAGAAAGCATTAGCAAAGGTCAGTTTGAAAAGTTCGGCAAGACAAATGGTGGGGAGAAATTGTTGTGAAGGTTTTTCTCTACAAGAGAAGAATGTTCATAGTTCTGGGAGACACATTTATCAGACTGTGATTGTTCCAAACCACAGAGTTGGCACAAAAATAATTTTGCAGGGAACCATGACTACACCTCACAGCAACTTTAAAATCTTCAAAAGAATGACATGACCCCACAACAATAATTCCACATGGACTATGGCAAAACCATTAAGCTGATTTACAGTAGGGAAAGATCAGCTTTCCACTACAAACTGCTCAGGATAATGCCAAGATGGCTACCTGAGAAGATACTGATTCACAGACAACTCAAGCAAGGACTTGAGACAAGCCCTACATTTTCCCATTATGCAGAGACTGGACAACAAATGATACAGCTACCTGTCCTAGGATTTGTTAATTAAACCAAAACTTTTCTTTTCAGGATCCCCCAAACATGTCTTAGCTCCCAGAAAGCAGGAAGTAATTTTAAGAAAACTATGGCCACATTCCCAAGAGGTGGGGTGGGTGTTTTTTGGTCATTCAATGGCTTCTGGATAATTGTAATTTTTTAATGATGGTTTGTTTCAAGTTGTTAATTGTTAATGGTCAGGAAAAAAGCTGAACAAGGATATCAGATTCAGAGTTTGTGTTTCAAACAAAAGAAACAAGACAATATAGATATGAGGTAGATCATTGAATCTACTCCTAGAAAAAAGATAAAGAAATAATAGGATAAATGGGTAGATATTGAATCTACTCTAAAATGGGGGAAGATATAATAATGCAAAAGGTAGTTATTGAATCTATTATGAAAAGTAAAAAGAGAGAATATGGATATAAAAGGTCAATTATTGAATCAACATTTAAAAAGGAACTACTTGTTTTAAATAGGATAAGTAATGAATTTTTGGTCTGAGATTAACAAATGTTACTGGACTGGACACTGGACACATTATAATATATATATATATATTTATATGAGTTTTTCATCTGAATTTGTCAAATGTTAATGGTCTAGACATTGTTAATTTAATTCTTGACTGTATATAGTGTATATACTTATTGGATATAGTTATTCTTGTATTAGTTATGAGCTTTTAAAAAAATTTAGACAAAAATAGGAAAATGTGGTTGATATATTATGCACCCCAATAAACTTATCTGGGGGTCAGAGAACAAAACAGCCATAATATTAAACATAGGGGCTACGGAGTGGTAGCACACACCTTTAATCCTAGCATTCCAGAGGAAGAGATCAATCTGGATCTCTGTGAGTTCAAAGCCCCACTGGAAACAGCCAGGCATGGTGACTCACAACTTTAATCCTAAGTAGTGATGGCAGAAAGCAGAAAGGTATATAAGGTGTGAAAATCAGGAACTAGTGTAGATGTAACTGGCTTGTTAAATAAGAAACACAGAACCAATTGCAGAGTTAAAAACCACACGGTCAGAGCAAGAGCGGAAAACCTTACCCTTCACTGCTTCTGCTGTTTTTCCTCTCCACAAGAGAGCTACCTCTGTGTGTCCTATCTTTTTTTTTATAGATTTTTCTGTTCTGTTTTCTCATTGGTTGTAAACTCAGCCACATGCTCTCCTCGTCACTGCCTGTTTGTACAGACCTCCAGGTCTCCTATGGTTGCTATTGAGATTAAAGGCGTGTGTCTGGCATGCTGACTGTGTCCTTGAACACACAGAGATCTACTTAGCTCTGCCTCCCAAGTGCTGGGATTAAAGGCATGCACCACTACCACCCAGTTTCTGCTCTGGCTTGCTCTGACCTCAAGGCAACTTTATTAACATAAAAATAAAATCACATTTCAATACAAATAAAATATCACTATAAACTAGAGCATGGTTGAGCTTTTAGGCTTCTGAGCAGCTCAGCTGAGACCCATTCAGATGAGGACACTGAGGCTTCCAGTTTGAGGAAAAAGGATCACCTGGGGAATTGACAAGGTAAGGTAGCTATGGCTTGTTCTGCTTCTCTGATCTTCCAGCATTCATGCCCATACTGGCTCCAGGTTTGTTTTTTATTAATAAGGCATATTAAGACTTGTGCTACAACACAGGATTGAAATATCCTCCAATAACTTCATAAAACATGGTGTCATAGTTAGAGTTTCTTTTTCTGTGAAGAGACACAATGACCATGGTAACTCTTATAAAGGAAAACATTTAGTTGGGACTGGCTTATTCTTCAAAGGTTTAGTCCATTATTGTCATGGAGGGTATCATGGTGGCATGCAGGTAGACATGGTGCTAGAGAAGGAACAGAGAGTTCTACATCTAGATGTGCAGGCAGCAGGAAGAGACTGGGAGCCACTACTCTGGCTTGAACTTCTGAGACTTCCAAGACTAACCCCTAGTTATGTAGTTCCTGATACAGGCCACACTTACTCAAAGAAGGCCATATCTAACAGTGCCTCTCTTTATGGACTTTTTGAGGTCATTTTCATTCAAATCATCTCATTGTACTTCCTAGCCCCTATAAGCTTGTAGTCATATCATAATACAAAACCCATTTAGTCCAGCTTCAAAAGTCCCCATACTCTATCACAGTATCAGCACTGTTTAAGGGCCTAAAGTTCAAAGTCCCTTCTGAGACTGTAATCCTCTGTAAAATTAAAATGGAAAAGCACATCACATACTTCCAACATATAATGGCACAGGATATACATTACAATTCTAAAAGGGAAGAAAGGGAGCAGAGTGAAGAAATACTGGACAGTCACAAGACTGATAAACAGCTGGGCAAGATTGAAACTCTGCATCTCCATGTATGATGGCAAAATGTTCTTCAGATTTCCCACTCATTTTAATTTTGCTGGCTGCAACAACTTCTTTATCTTCACAGGTTCCTCTGCTTGTTAACAGATTATCTTGGCAAGTATCCTATGGCTGGAATCTCCAACATCATGAGATCTCCAATACAATCCTGGATTCATCTTCACAGCTTCTAAGACCTCAAAGTCCCCTGCCTCCAAACAGTGATGTAGTTCCTTTAAAAAAAAAATGAACCTATCTAGCTCATTCCCAATAAGCCATCATTTGACACATGCATTTAGCCAACCAATAAAATAATCATTTAGCTCCATTTTATAGAATGTGCAATTAAGTACAGAATAATATTTAAGTAAACCTATATAAGTCAATTCATTGTGGTCTAGTTTTATATCCTTTCTGCAACCATTTTGTTCACTAAAATTCAGCTTTATACTTCTTCCACAAATATTTTTCTGCATGAATTAGAGAACTCCAGAGCTCCATTAAGAGAATAATACAATGCAGTGAGGTGATGGTGCATGCCATTAATATCAGGACTAGGGAGGCAGAGGCAGGCAGATCTCTGACTTCCAGAGTATGCTGGCCCACAAAGAGAGTTCTAGGGCAGCCAGGGATACACAGAGAAACCTACCTTAAAAAGCAAACTAAAAGAAGAGCACAATACAACCCATGAGTCAAACTTATCTTCTTCATGTATATAAGCTTACAGAAATTAAATATTTTTAGTGGTCTAGAAAGAAAGATGGTTGTTCATGGAATATTCTTAGGACAATCAACATTGAATTACTTAACATTAACTTCAGGGAATGTTATTGCTGCTTCTAGTGACAGAACAGGATTAATTTTCTCAGCCAAATTTGGAGAAAGTAATATAGTAATGAGATATGTATGTATGTTTGTGCAAATGTATGTATGTATATGTATATAGTGGTTCTTTTGTGTCTTAAACATGATATGATACAAACTTGATAGACAAATTTGTGGCTTTACACAATATCAGAATATGTGGAATAACAATAAATTCTAAAATCATACTCAGTTTTGTTGGCAATCATTTTTCTGAGTGGATTCAATTTCCTTTAATAACAGGCCGATTTCAGTGAAAGATATTTTTTTAGATTTTCTTTCACTTATGTGTTTGTGTATTAGCATTTGCCAGAAGTCTTTGTAGCACATATATGTAGTGTCTGAGGAGGCTAGAAGTGTATGTACCTCAGAACCCCTGGGACTACAAGCAAAAATTGTTATAAACAGACATGTGGGTGCTGGGATTTGAACACAGACCCTGTGGGCAAACAGCCAGTGTTATCAATTCCTGAGCCATTCTCCATGTCAAAAGACAGTTGTTTAAAGGCTGACCTTAATCACTAATGTCAACACTCAAGCTCCCTGGGAACTGGTTTTGTTCAGAATAAAAGGTTTGAACAACTCTATTATAAGCAGCAAATGTTCGGAGACAGAACAGTGGCCTCCAAATATGGAGGCAAGAATACAAGAGGACACAGATATGTAATATGTCTACATAGATAAGGGAAGTATTTTCATTATCTGATGACAGTGACAAACAACTATCAAAACATATTATCTGAACCAGGTCATACAAGTCTCGGCTCTAGGTCCAAATTCTTAACAGCATAAAGAAAGATCAACAGATATGTCAAAATCAATTTACTGAAACATTTCACAGACATGGTAAGGAATTCTAAATCTTGTATATAAACATGTTATAATTTATTAAGAACCCCATGATAAGTTATGGAATATAAATAGAGTGACTTAGCTGTCAGCCTAAGGTATGAGGACTCGGACATGGTTCTTTCCCCTGGCTCCTGAATTCCTGACTCTTAAGTCTGATCATTAATTTAACCTAGGTATGAATCTGTCTCATCCCTAGAACATCTGTTTCAGAAATTACAATGAAAGAGGTTGCTGAAGAAATTTTAATCCCTAGCTTCCATTTAGCTATGAAGAGGTTGAGAATCTGAGAAATATAACAAACTAATTTGTCATGTTTGATTGTTATCTCTTAGAAGCCTGTTCTTTTCTGATGAGAGAAAGGAAGGGGGTCGATCTGGAGTGGAGGAGGGATGGGAAGAAAATGTGAGGAGTGGAGGGAGGGGAATCTATAGTCAGAATACATAGTATGAGAAAAGACTCTATTTTCAACAAAAGGAAAAAATGTTAAAATAAACATGCTGTCTTTCCTTAATCAAGTTTCATTTAGAATTTAAAACCATTTTCATGATATCTGTCCTCTCCCATATAAAATTTTATTTTAACCTGAACCACTTTTAAGTGAGGGAAAATGTCCTCCCCTGTACATCAGAGTATGGATCCCATTCCGTACCTTTTTCTCCATGATGTCTTATCACTCTGACCTTGTTGAGCCAGAGATTCCCTCAGTGATTAATAATTTTTCATACATTGGTCCAAGGTTCCTTGGCTATACATAAATTCCCAAGAACATTATGTACTGTGATATAACCTCCATCTCCCTAACAAAAACTATATATGAAGTTTTTATCATAAGGGTCAGCTTTATGACCACTTTTAACAAGAGTACTGAATAATTGAAACACACACACACACACACACACACACACACACACACACACACACACACACACAAATGCCCAAAATAAATGAGAGAACACACACATTGTTTTGGTGGCATATTATTTAAGATGTATTATGTGCCACGATATTGACAGTCCATTATGGGGCACTGCAACAAATATCCCCTCTAAAACTTATCTCTGATTTTCCTGTCTTGAAATATATTGATCAGAAAAATATAATGGTAGAGTTAAAAGCATAATGAGTGCTAGACATCCACATTGTATTTAAGAATTAAAATCTATTGTATTTTTTAAGCTTCAAATTTCTGAAATGTAATAAAAAAATTCATTTTCAAAATAAAAGGTAGATTGATTCATGAGATGACTCCCCCCCACCCCTACTCCCATAGAATTAGCGCTGAAGTTAAAAAGCAAAACTCTCTTTAGGACTCATTTATAAAGCTACGTCTACAGACAGAAAAAAAGAAAAAAAAATGCTCAACAGAAATAGCCGTGTTTTGTAAAATCTGTATGTTCGCAAATTCATGATTTAAACGATTTAGAACTTAATTTAAACAATGAAATCCTCAAACTGAAAACGGAACAACAACAACAAAAAAAGTGCTCTATGTCACTCTGTTGTGACCTGGAAGTGCATCTGTGTTTGTTGCTGGGGGAAACACGCAAATGCACAGAAACTTAAAATCCCGTGACCAATGGTACTCTCCTGCAACCTGGAAGTGGACTGTGTTTGCTGCTTGGGGGAAATCGTTAATAAGGAGAAACTTTCATTTAGAAAAAGAAATCCAACGCTCAAGCCACTCTCCTGCAACCTGGAGTGAGACTGCGTTTGCTCTTCAGAAAATGGGGAAAGAGGAATCGCAAATATAGAGAAATGTCGAGAAACTTTTAATTTAAATAACGAAATTCCACATACAAGGCTATTTGGCTGCAACCCGGAAGTACGACTGTATTTATTGCTGGGGGCGGGGGAATCGCCAGTAGAGAGAAACTTTGGTTCCTATGGTTTCATCTTTTATCTGCTGCCTGTTCCAGTCCACTGCACCAGATTGTGAAGCACTTCCTGTAGCGTTCCCTCCCCTCCCCCGCAGAGGTTGGGGGAACCGCAATAAGCCTTTAGTATACTTGGAGGGTATTGGAAAAAAAAAAAAAAGAGGCAGCTTTAATGAGGGTTTTTCAACCGGCGGTGCTGACTAGGAAGCATCTTTCGCGAATCCTGTGTTTCTAAATCCACACCTCAGAATAGTCTAATGAAGGAGCATATGGCCATAAAGAACATCACAGTCCTGCGCAGTGGACAGTATGAGGCTGAAGAGGAAAGAAGATGAAAGCCACAGGGACCAAAGTCCACCCCTCCCCCTCTCTCTTTGTCATTTTTCAAAGCAACACACACTTCTTTTGTGACATAGTTTATGCAGGGGCAATTAAATTACCAATGGTTAAAAATTACTATATATAAAATACAATGCTACAATGAAGTTTATTTACACTTTAATGTAAATTTAAGACCTTATTTTTCTTAACAAATACAACAAAGTTACTATGTACCTCACTCTTTAATAAATACTTATACATGGTTTACTCCTCTAATATTCTGCATAGTAATATAGGAAACAAATTGGAGATTAGAAGGAAAACAAATATGGTTCCCTCTCTCCTGTTACAGATAGAATCATGGCTTCACTCAAACTAAGGAACTGGCCTGTTATGGAACTATATTTCCATACACATGTAGGTTTTAAATCTTATATTTGGATGCCAATACCAGATTTTGTACGTTGCTGAGTAATAACTGCATGGATTGTGAAGCATTGGGTAGTCTTTGTTAAGAATTATTAATTACTATTTTTAGGGAAAAATAGCCTGTATATTCCAAGATTACCAATAGATTGTAAATATTCGCGTTTTAGTGTGTGTGAAACAGGTAGAATGGTATTAGGCCATCCCTAATATTTTCAGGAGATTTTAGTTTTTAGTTCCTGTTTCCAGGGACTTAACTGAGAACATTACACATACTAGTCAAATTTTCTTATCTTTGGGTTCTATGCTCCAAAAATTAGAAGGAGCTTCATGACATATCTGTTATGCCCTTCCTTCACAATTTCTTAAAAATATCACTATTCCCCAATCCATGACGATTGCATACAATTTTAAAAGCTAAATTCTCAGTGGCAACTGATAATGCAAGATTGCAATCTTAGTTACATTGGAGGGTGAGGAAATAACAATGCATTTCCGATGTTTATCTGCACGGCAGAGCATCATCAAGGCTCAAAGTTTGTGAAACCCCATGTTACACAAGAAAATGATTCAGAGGTAAAACTGACAACTAATTTTCAGATAAGTGTGTTCTACTTGGGATAACTATATAGATCAGCCAACTAGAAAGGGAGCATTGTAGTGTATTTAAAGGGAGCAATGAATTTAGGATATAATGGTATAAAAGATCAAGGGAAAAACTATGTTCCATTGTAGGTTAAATGGTGAAGGTAATGGAAGAGCCAGGCAAAGGAGGGCATATGCTGAAGGATAAAGAACAATGAGTCATTTTGAGTAAGACATATGGAACCTTACTGCTATAAAAATGACTATAATATGTTCACACACATATAAACATTTTTAATATAGGGTCAGCCGATAACAGAGCAACCATTCCTCTCCTGGGCACTATAGACTAACAAAACAAAGTCCAGAGCCAGAAATGTGTGACTTCTGTGGAGTTGTTTTCCAGAGATATCCAACTCATGAAAGGATATTGTTGACATTGTTGGTTACGCTCTAGAATTTGAAAGTAAGACCCTGTTACTGAAGACACCAGACATTTAAATCATAGAACAGTAAGGAGTCAATGTAGTATTGAACTGTGTGCTTGATCCCGCTGCACACCTTTAAATGCTGGAAGGTTTCCTGCATGCTAACAGAGGGGGGCAAGAAATCACAACTAACCAAGCTTTGAAACCCAGTAATTACAGTGACTGACCTGTGAAAAAAATGCCAATTGATACAATAATGTCATGAATATAAAGGGAATAAACAACAGCTTTCTAATAGTATTTAGAAACCATTCTACAATATGAAATGCATACATGGTACTATTTTTTTGTCCAAGAACCTATAGCTACAGAGGCTCTACACCTTAGGAGATAATTCACTAGTTTCACTGTGGTTATAGTATTTAATTAATTCCTAATAATTTATATTCATATCCATAGATAGTCCAACACTCAATCTTCCCCAGAGAACTAAAAGTAGATAAAAAATATATGTCAATCCCCTAGGTCTTGTTACTTTTGTGGAATGGGAGAAGAAAAATTTTTGTTCATATTATACAAATTCATAAATGTTCATTTCTGGATATTGTTTATATAATTTTTCTGTGTAAAAATATGGTATAATAATAAACACCAAATACCTGATAAGTTCCTTATACATATGGGGCCTAACTTTCCATGCATTCATGATCAATAAGTAAGTTAAACAGTTCACAAAGGAACAACAATAGTGATAAAAGTTAATGCCTTTTATGACCTTGGGAGGAGAAACAGTAATTCAATGCATGTGACACAACATCATTCCGAGTTCCTAGTATCAATGTACAATATGAAACTTCTGTTTTCTCTTCTTTCTTATTTCTTTTACCATCTTTGTATTCCCTTAAAAAAGAAACCCTACAATAATGAAATGTATAAAGTGATACAGAAAAACAAGTCCTAGTGGAATTAATCTATTTTGCATACAAAGGTTTCTTTATGTGGCATTAACCATTATAACTGACTTCCTCTTACATTACTCTACAATATGAAATATGGGTAAAATAAAAATTGATAATAATAATAAGAAAAGAGGTTGTAATTGAATTTAGGGGCATGTCAAATCTAGTTTCACCTACTATGAGTTACATTCTGAGTTATGTTTTTGGGAAATTGCTGCTTCACATTTGCATCTTTTAAGCAATGCTTTACTGGACTCTTGCACTCAGGCTGTAAGATGTGTTCCATGTTCTAGTTTAAGGCCCACCAATTGTCACAGCTTCAACTGGTTTAAAATCTCCAGATATTTGTCCTTTATATATAACTAATAAAAATGTATAGAGCAGCACTATGTTTGGGGTATGTTTTCTATGAAAACAAATATTTGTTGGACAGAGTAGAAAACTGTAGAGGACCAGTTCAAAAAATGATCTTATAAACATAATGAATTTTAAGGTTTAGAGTTTATCTATGAGAATTGAATTAATAAAAAAACATGTACAGACTTGTAGCACTTAGTTCAACCTAATGCATTATTAGAAAATATGAAAAGTGGTATTTATAGTGGGATATTGAGGCTCCTAAAAATGTTTGACTATGAATTCTCTATAAGACACAAATATATAACCAAGTATTCTTAGTTAAAAGATGACTGTTGGACATATAGTCTTTTTCATCCTGATGTGCCAACAGCCAATATTGAGGCAAGCCATGTGGCTATTATCTAAACATCATCTATTTTATATAGCAGATATAATTTTTAAAGAAGAGGTGAACCATATATATATATGTGTGTGTGTGTGTGTGTGTGTGTGTGTGTTTCATTAAATTTAATTTACCTATGTATGGATTTAACTATCAGCCTTTTGTAATATGTTTGAGCTAAATTTTTGTTATAGATTTTAAAGATTTTTAAACCATACCAAATGAATTTACTAATCCTGACATAAAAAGTTCATATAGAAAACTGAGATAACTCTATCTTTCCTGCATTCATTTGTACATGAGGTTAGTTAAAGTATTTAATAGCTGAAAAATGTCTAATAAAAACTGATTGATTATGGCAAGTTCAGACTATTGAGCAGTACTATCTGAGATAAAGTCTTTTTTGTGGGGCATGTGGAATTTGTCTATAGAATATACATACACTCCTACTCATTTTGAAGAGACTTCTACAAAAGCAATAAAAATATTCCTTATGGAATTTGAATATGTACTTTATGGAATACCTATGGGGTATCTTTAAAAAGATCTTAAAAATATTTTGGATAGTGATTATTTATAGATCTCTGAATAACATGTGAATGTATAATGCCAATTATTACTCTTGTACTGAATTTCTTTTAGATCTATAATTTCTTTAGACTCATTACTTGTAAGTGTTATTTCTATGAGATACTCCTTTAGCAACAATAGTATTTAATAAATTAATACCATGCACTAAACATATATGTGTGTGTGTGTGTGTGTGTGTGTGTGTGTGTGTGTGTGTGTTGTGTGTAGTAGTTAGCTGCAATTTAAAAAAAACAAAATAAGGAACAAAGCCAAGTTCTAGGCATGATAAACAGATGAAAACATACCCAATAATAAGACCCAAATTTTATTTTTTCCTCTTATCATGAAATTTAAGCACTCATTTAAGTATTGATTAAGTATTCTCCATATGATGAATGACTAATACCCCTAGAAACTTATGCTGCATTAGATCAGTGCCTTTTTTCCCCTGGTTGCAATTGTTTCTGTACTAGAAGTTGGGTTTCTTTTCCTTTTTTTTTTTTTCTCCTATGAACCGACCATTGATATTGAGTCATTTCCACTATTGGGGAAAAACAAACAAATTTCTCATGAAGAGACCTTTGATATTGAGTAATCTATGAGGGGAAAACTTTGAAATAAAAGTCAAACAAACAAATTAATACTTTAAGCTCTGAGACAGTGAGTCTCAGTCATGCTGTTGCCCTGGAGCAAGGCCCATCATTCCTTGCAACTTGCTCTGCTGCACCTGATGTTGGAGGCAGAAAAAAATGCAACTGGACTGGAGGACTTTGAGTTCCAGCCAGATACCTGAAGAGATCAACAGCCTAGATATGGCTCTGTGACTACTGGGAATCCTGAAATGCATTAATCCAATTTGGCCCACCCTGCCAAGAACTGCCAAGATGTGTGGAGGAACATTTTTTTCTTTTTCAGCTCTCCTCCCACACCAGAGTTTTCCACGCCATATATTACTGTACTCCAGCCTGCTACACAACTCCAGGGAGGCTACCTAGAAAACGGGACCCCAGGAAAGACACAAGGATCACCCAATGACAGAGAAATGGATGAGATCTACATGAACAACCTGGATGAGAGTGGGAGTAATGAAGGGCAAGATTTGATGGAAAGAAAGCTAAGGGGAGCAGGAGATCCCAGCTGGATCAAGAACAGAAAGGGAGAATGAGGAATAACAGACCATGATAAATGAAGACCACATGAGAACAGGACTAGGCAGAGTGCTCAAGAGGTCCCTAGAAATCCACAATGATGTATCCTCTGTAGACTGCTGGCAATGGTCAAGAGAAAGCCTGATCTGACCTAGACTGGTGATCAGATGACTAAACACCCTAATAATCGTCTTGGAACTCTCATCCAATAACTGATGGAAGTGGATGCAGAGATCCTCAGCCAGGCCCCAGGTGGAGCTCCAGGTGTCCAACTGTCAAGAAAGTGGAGGGACTGCAAAAGCGTGAATTGTTGAATCCAAGACTGTAAAAAGCACAGGGACAAATAGCCAATTGAATGGAAGCACATGAATTATGAACCAATGGCTGAGGAGCCCCTAGCTAGATCAGGCCCTCTGGATAAGTGAGACAATTGAATAGCTTGATCTGTTTCAGAGGCACCTGGTCTGTGGAACCAGGACCTGTCCTTAGTGCATGAGCTGGCTGTTTGGAACCTTGGGCTTACACAGTGACACATGCTCAGTCAGGAAGGAGGGGAGAGGACCTGCCTGTACTGAATTCATGAGGTTTAAATGAATCCCCAGGGGTGTCTTTGTCCTGAAGGCATGGGAATGGAGGTCAGGGGCTGGGGGGAAGGTGGGCATGGGGGGGGGAAGAGAGGAGGACAGGGGAACCCATGCCTGATGTCTAAAATTAAAACACATAATAATAACAAAATAAATAAAAAATTATGTGTAGACAAAGTTTATGTAATACTAGAAATGAAAAGTAATACTGGAGTGTAAACTAATAGTAGAAATATTTAAATACAGTTATAAATAAGAAGGCAGGCTTAAAGATGTCATATGATATCAGTAAGCAAGAAATTCATTTACATTTTCATCCAGAGCTAGATTAGATGTGTTATCAAAGGAAGGGAATGAGGTAGCATCCCATGATATGCAGAATGGCATTGCCTGAGCCCTGCCCATCATTACATGTTCTGGAAAAGTTATGATAATGAGTTTTCAGTGCTCTTTGGTTCCACTGTGTTATATCTTCACAGGCTTCTAATCTTTTGGGTATTTCTTGTGAAATACAAAATTATCAATGATTCAGAGAGTATGCAAATAAAAGAGAGTTATGTCACTTCAGTAAATGCAGTAAAAATAATATTATAAAAACTGATGCATATAATGCCTGCTTAAGATTCATGGGAAGTTCACAGAACTTTCAATTTCAACAAGTCTTCACAGTTCAGATATGCTGTGGAATGATCCTTTTGTACACTGTAAAATTTTGTCATTCTGATGGGTTTAATAAAAAAAAAAAAAAAACCTGACTACCCAGTAGCTAGGCAGGAAGTATAGGTGGGAAAGCAAGACACAGAGAAATCTGGGAAGAAGGGTAGAGTAAGAGGAGTCCTGAGAAGACACAGAGATGATCAAGACACACATGCCATATTCAGAAAAGATACCAAGCTGCGTAGCAAAGCAAAGATAAGAAATATGGGTCTATTTAAGTTGTGAGAGATAAATAGTAACAAGCCTGAGATATTATCTGAATGTTTATAATAAATATTATTCCCTGTTTAGGTTATTTGGGAATTGGCATGTGGGAAAGTAAAGTCAGCCTACACAAATCTTCTTTCAATAAGTTTAATGCTCTGAACTCTATTGCAGATTAACATTTTAGTTCTATTCATTCATTCTTTTGTTATAGTAGTGTATTATGACTAAGAGACTATACCTTAAAGAACATTAGGTTAAACATTGTCTTTTAGACAAGAGAACTATTTACACACTGTGAAATTGCTGAAGAAGAGAAATGAAAATTCAAACGACATTTGTATAGTCATTGTATAGAAAGAATGTATAAGTGTATTCACTGGGGATATAGTATGAGTTTCAGTAAATGTGCTAAATAACTGAACATGAGCAATGATAGACAATAAACAGAAGTTAGCTTCCCACTACATGAAATATATATTGTAACTTCCTTGCTTCACATACTTAAAATGAAGACTAATGTAGCTTTGAAACAACTTTTATTTCAAAACCTTTGACTACATTCCATGGTTGAATTATTAAATTAGGCATATATGTACTGTTTATTGCATGACAATTCCTGAGGATATATAATTACAACTTCTTCTTCCAAGATATGAAACCAATTACACCTCCAAATGTGATCCCAGCCAAATACAGCTTTTGAATCTTGAGGCTATTTGCAGAGGTGCAGATGTTAAAACTCAGGTGCATTTCTCATCCTCTCTCTTTAGCAAGGGCAACTACTCTGGACATTATTCATCCATGGGGCTCCCACTTCACATTGAAATCTCCAGTAAAAAGTCTTCTTCCCTACAGTAATTATTTCTTGTTTTGTAACCTAGCTGAGAGGTTTGGTGAACTTAAAATATTTCTGAATTTCATAGCACTTTTAAATTGCTAAGCTTTCTCTTTTAGGAGCAACCCTCCTCTTTGCAGGAGGGAATATTTCAAAGCAAACGCAATAGCTACTAATGTGAAGAACACATTCTAACAAATGAGATGTGAGCAAAGTTCATGAAGCTGTACTGAGTAAATCAGGGTTCTCTATTAATTTCTTGCAGGATTTTACCTCAGATTTAAAACATGACTAATGGAATGTAGAGCCTGACACTTGTCATACTCTGAGATATGAATGAACTCAATATGCATAAATTCTGTAGAATTATTGCAGTAACATAAAAATGATAGGATTTTCTAAGTGTTCTCAAAGACATCAATTATATAAAGTGTCAATTCTTCTTTTCAGTATGAGTGAAAAATACGCAACAATAGACTATAGAATGATTATATACTACCAATTATATTTTTTATTAAACTCTAACAAATATATTACCATGTAATACTTGTAATATTATTTCTATGAGTATATGAGACAGAAAGTAGGGGAAAATTATACTAACACATATATATTAAGCTTTCTTCTATTCAGTATCTAAATTCTGAATAATCTGCTTGTCCCTTAGTCAATCAATTCCCCTTACTGTTATTTCTTTAGAAAGCCCCATTATACTCTTTTAGGAATTGATTTCCCCAGTTGTGACAGTCCTAAAAGAAATTGTGATTTCGAAGTTCTTTCTGTAAGGTTATTGTAAATAGGACAGATTATGAACAACAAAATACTTTAATATTATTTGCTGAAGGATTGTCTTTCTGTATGCCAGGAATAGGTGTTGCTACCATTGGTTAATAAAGAAGCTCTTCTTGTCTATGACAAGACAGGTTATAGTCAGGTGGTAAATCCAAGCAAAGATACTGGCAGAAGGGAGGTGGAGTTAGGTGAGATGTCAGCTTGCAGGCCAAGGAACAACATGTCAGCCACAGCCACATGTCAAAACATAGATTAATATAAATGGGTTAATATGTAAGAGGTAGACAGTAAGAAACCTGAGCCATAGAATAATCAGTTTATAATTATTATTAAGCCTCTGACTTGCTATTCAGGTACTGGCAGGCAGAAACGTTTTATCCATCTATGATTTTTTTGCCTACAGGAAATGAGATATTCATTCTACGTTAAGAAAAATCATATCTGATAGAGGAAGACCTATTGAAAACTATCCAGTGGGACCACATATCCCAGATTATCAGAGTACCTCTGTTGCACTTCCCTCTAAGTTCTGTATCTAGAAAAGCTTCAAAGCTGCTGGCTGTGATGATCCAGCCTCACAGACTACTCTAGTCAGGACCTGACCATAATTGTAGATTCTCTCAGGGTCCTCCAAAGATCACCAATGCCCGCAAATTAGCAGGAAGTAGCCTAGAAAACTACTTCTACATTCCCCCAAAATGGATTATGGATGTTTGTCTTTGTTTAGGGGCTTTAGTTACAAATTGTTACTGGTCATACTCAATCTTTTTCTAAAAACAAAAAAACAAAGGGAGATAGAAATGATGAAGAAAAAAGATATAATGGAACATGGAGAAGTCGAGCCTACATGGAGCCTTTACTACTACATTCTAGTCTTTTTACTCATACATCAGTAACTTATCCAGTCATCATCAGAGAGGCTTCCTCTGGCAACAGATATGAACAGATTCAGAAGGTTTGGGAGGGAGGGAAGGATGGAGCAGAAGGAGTGGGGGACCATAATCAGAATACATTTTACTGAGAAGAATATATTTTCAATAAAAAAAACCACAAAACAATAAAAAAGTACTTGTACACTACCAAATTGGACAACCTAAAAGAAATAGATACTTTTCACAATACATTCAACCCATAAAAGTTAAATCAAGATTATAGCAGCAATATAAACATATCTGTAGCCCCTAATGAAATTAAAGCAATACTTTTAAAATTTCTCAAACAAAAGTTGGCCAGGTCCAGATGTCTTTAGCTCAGAATTCTACCAAACTTTCAAAGAAGAATTAACATCAAACCTCCTCGAATTATTGCATAAAACAGAAATAGAAGGCACATTGCCCAATATTTTTTTATGAGGCATGCCTTCTTGATATCTACACCACAAAAAGTCCCAAGAAAGAAAGAGAGAGAATTATGGATTGACTTTCCCTGTTAACCCAGATAAAATGGATAATGAAAATGTAGTACATTTACCCACTGGAATACCATCCACATGTTTAGAAAAAAAATCATGAAATTTGCAGGCTAGAAAAAAAATCTGAGCTGGGCAGTGGTGGCATATGCCTTTAATTCCAGCAGTCATGAGGCAGAGTCATGTGTATCTCTGTGAGTTCAAGGCCAGCCTGGTCTACAGAGAAAGATCCAGGTGAGGCACCAAAACTACACAGATAAATCCTGTCTCATAAAACCAACAAAACAAAAACCAAAAACCCATAAACATCCTGAATGGGGTAAATCACACGCAAAGAGACACATATAATATTTATTTCCTTACATGGGGCTGTTAAATTTTAAGCCTTCAAAATGCTTAAAAAAACCACGGATGTTAGGTACCAGGTTAGGAACTAGGAATGTGGAAAGACTCTCCCAAGGAAGAAGAAATACAATTCATTTTTTTCTGCAGAGACTGGAGACTGTAGTGTGTGGGTTAAATGGGAGGAGGTTGAAAGAAAACAGCAAGTGTGTGAGGATGGGCAGGAACACAACACAAAAGGCTCTTTGGGGGTTCACATAGACAGCTGCTACTGAATGTTTCATAAGAATATACATCTGTGAAATAAATCTAAATGGAATCACTAAATAACATGTAAGACAATGCCCTAGGTACTTCCCTAATACCACCAAGTATTAACTTCCATTGCCAGGATGTGGTTATAACTTGAGTTATTGATCAAAGGGGCCTCATGGAAATGCTTAATCATCATATGCTTTTGTCAAGGAGTTTGCTTGCTCTCCACAAATAGATGATAAGTCCTTATTACTGAATATAACACTTACATATCTCATCAAACATGGGAAAGTCAAGCCCAAACTAGCAGCTAATTGTTAGTTTCACCCCTACTGATTAGCATCCATGGTATTAGAAGGTACTCTGCACACTACCAGAAGAGAAAGGTAATCATTAACACAACTACAAGCCTGTGACTTACAATGGTAACCTCTCTGTGAGACATACTAGTGCAGTAAGTCCACAATCATTTTTTGATTAACTTACCACTCTCTGGATTTCAGGCCCATTCTGTGTGCTGGAGCCCATGTGTGACACTGCTAGCATGACCAAGAAATTGAGACTGGATAGGCCATGGCACTAGGGAAAATATCAAAATTCTATTGTTCTGCTAAAGGACCATGTTAATAAAATAACTCCTCATGACATTCTGCAATACCCATAGATCAGTGACTTCCTAGGAAACATCATCTAGCAGTAGGTCAGAACTAATACAGAAACCTCCAAGTAGAAGATATACAAAGAGTAAAAGCTTTTGGAGCACCCGGTCCTAACTAGGATGTTTTCATCAAAATTTTCTCAAGTCTCAGAGAACTTTGTGGTAGAGGAGTCAGAAAGATTGTTAGAGCAAGAAAGGATGGACAATTCTAAGGATAAAGTTTCCTCCAGATACAACAGAACTTGTGCATATATGAAGTTTATAGACTATGCCCACACACACAGGACATGCACAAGTTCAAGTCAGATGGATTTCCCGAACTGAGTCTGGGTGGTAGAAACTGGCTCCCACCCATAACCAAGAAGCCATGTGCAACTGACACCCACTTGCAAAGAAAATATTAGTCTCCAATGGAGTCTTGCTAGGTCTTTTAAACTTACTTCAGAGTAGCCCCCATATCTAGGAGTAGATGGCCAATGCCAAATGAACTATGTGGTATTTTCTAATTTTTTTTCTCAAATTTCTTTATTTGGGTGTTTTGTTTTGTCTTATTGGTATTTTTCTGATATATTTTTGTGTCTTGTGGGTACTTTTTGTATATATGCAAGTCTCTTGCTTTTTGTGGTTCTCTCTTTTAAAATACAGAAAGAGTTGTGGAGTTTGGTACACAGGGAAGTTGAGCAGGATCTAAGAGTAGCGGAGGGAGGGAAAATCATAAATTATAATACAGTACATAGAATATTTTAAAATAAGTCCCACCAATCCTAAACTCATCATCTTTATTCAAAAAACTTTCTGAAAACATACCATTATTTTTGAATTGAGGAGAACAAATTACAAGGAAAATTTGAGCCATGGCTATCATCATGCACATTTTTCTGCCTTTTTTAACATATGTGTATTTTTTACTGATTGGGTATGCCACATCATGTACCCTAGTCATGCTCATTTCCCAGTTCTTCCATATCTGCCCTCCACTATTGTAACCTCTCCCCAAAAAGAAAATTGAAAATTAAAATGTAAAAAAAGGAAAGTTCTATCAAACTTGTATCACTCTGTCTTTTCTGCTTCTCCATCACATATTAATTCATAGTACTGGCCATGTAAGCTGTGGTCTCTCATGCAGTATATATTTTTGTCCAAAGAGCTTTACTTGGAAATGTTCATTGCAATGAGTCATTGGTCTGGTTCACCGCCTTTGGCTTCCATTACATCAATAGTGAACCCTCACCAAGACTCCTCTTGGATATCCTACTGCTGACCCGAGTCATGGAGACCCTGCAGCTGTGGTTCTGCAGGACACCAGTCTCTTAACACATTCCAGTACGTAATAGATGGGGTAAGTATTGGGGTGTTGCTAACTCATATCCCTGGATCTGGGACTGAGTGGTAGCTTAGTTGGTCATCAAGGGTCTCACCTAGTCATCTACCCCCAGTGAGGGCTGGGGCCAGCATTCCCATGCCTCAGTGACAGCAGAACTATCACCAACCCCCAATATCAATGAGGACTCAGGCAGTACTCCTGACCATGGATATCCAAATGGCCCTCAGTAGAACACTGGCCATGGACATCAACAAAAACTAAGGCTGCAGTAGGGCCATGTGTGTGTCCAGCAGTAGCCTGGATTTGCGCAGTACCTTGGCTTCAGGTGTCAGCATAGGTTCCTCATATTGGCCTGTTCCTCACCTCCATCACATTTCTAGTTCCACCTCTCTCTACAGAGCATGAACCACTCTGCTTCTCTTTCTCCACCACTTACTTTATCTTTCCCATCTCTACATCACTGGCCAACCGGGCTGTGGGGCCTAATAGGGTGCTCGGGGTCTTTAGGCTGCCTCTTAAATGATTCTATTGTAGTTAGAGAACATACTTTATTTCATTTCCTCTGTCCTTTTCAATGTCCCCTCACAACTATGAGACAGTACAGGACATTTAAATAAGTTGTCTTAAATTTTATGTAGCTATGTAAGCCTATTAAGACATAGCTCTCCAGTGTCAGAGAGGATAAGCACCTTTACCAGCTTTTCTATGCTCATCACTTGCCTCAGAAATTTTAAATGCTTCCTGAAGGATTTTCTATTGACAAATATAATATTTATGCTGCACATCTTTCTTATGTGTAGCTGATAAAATCACTATGTTGCAAAGCAATATAATAGATCTTCCTACTTGTGGAAATTGAACGTCATTATCATTATTAGAACAAACAAACTGAAGGGATTATTTCCTCTTTTGTTACATGGTGAAAATTTTGGTTAACATTTAATTATCATCTGTAAATATATGCCACATACTATACCATGTCCATTCATTATGAATATGTTCCTGTATGAAAATAAAAATTTGAAAATAGTCCCATGATTTTATATCATAACAGAGAAAATGAAGAAAAGTATTATTTCATAATAATAATTAAAAAATAATAATAATTAGTGTCTGATTATGTGTATGTGTTTGCATACACATGCCTTAGTAGACTTGTAGAGATCACAGGACAACTTTGGGAAGTCAATGTTCTGTTCCATAATGTGTTACTTGAATCTCATTCACTTAATGAGGCTTATGGAGCAAATGCCTTTACTTGCTGTGCCATCTTGCCACCAATTATTTTGCATGGGTAAAAACCAGAAAAGGTCCCTTATTTTTTCTTCATTAAGAATGCTTACTGAGACCCAGGACTGAAGAATGTAACATTAAACACAGTGATTAAAATACCCATCATTGATTATATCAATAAAGATTCTCTATGCTCATTTTAGATATTAATAACATGCATCTTTTAATAAATAAATAATGTTTTTCTGGAAGATATTTTAGATCTAGGATATCAAGATTGGAATAGCAGACCATGTTTTCAATGTGAATGATATCTGTATTATAAAGACATTTATAATATAATGTATATATAAATGTCTACTGTTGCAGGAATCTTAAAGTTCTTATTAATAAAATCAAACCTGAGTCCAGTTATTTGAGTGAATGCTGGAAGATCAGAGAAGCAGAACAAGCCACAGCCACCTCACTTTGCCAGTTCCTCAGCTGATCCTGTTTCCTCAGACTGGAAGCCTCTGAGTCCTCATCCAGAATCAATCTCAGCTGAAGTGTTACTCAAAAGCCTAAAAGCTTAACCAGCTTTGTTCCTGGTTTTCATGCCTTATAAACTTTTCTGCTTTCTGCCCTCACTTCCTGGGATTAAAGGCTCACTTTCTGGGATTAAAGGCATGTATCACCATGCCTGGGTGTTTCCATTATGGCCTTGAACTCACAGAGATCCACAGGGATTTCTGCCTCTGGAATGCTAGGATTAAAGGTGTGAGTGCCACCATTTTCTGTCCTCTGTATCTAGTGGCTGTCTTTTCTCTGACCCCACATAAGTTTATTAGGGTGCACAATATTTTGGGGGAACACAATACCACCAAAGTCTACTACCCATAGACATTTATTTTCAGTTTCTACCAGTGATTTACAGTTGAAACCTATATATACACATTCCATTTATAATTGAAAATGATACTTCAGTAAAAGTTTTCTGAAACTCAATTAGTATAGGGTAAATAATACTGAAGTGTAAAACTTGCTTCTTTTCTGAAGGAAAATAAAGGAACAGTGGATCTGGGGAGGAGCAGGTGGGGAATAACTGGTAATGGGGGAGGGAGGGGAGGCTCCAGCTCAGATATATTGTATGAGAGAAGAAAAAAATTTAAAAAAAAAGAAAAAAAGATTTACTTTGCATATAAAATCTGTAATTAATATTTAATATAAAACTTCAAACTAAAAAGACAGTTTAACACAGTTCTTCAAATTAAATTAGAATAAAGTTAATTGAACATGCGTCAATATAAAATTATTAGATGTCTCTTAGCCCCACACATGTCTTCTCCTTTACTAGTTATTTCTTTGTCAGTTTGACACAAGCTAGGGTCATTGAGGAGACACACCCTCAGATGAGAAAATGCTTCCATCAGAGTGCCTTATAGGCAAGTCTGTGGAGGAATTTTCACTAATACCTATTGATGTGGAATGGCCGGGTGTCAGTAGTGCCATTCCTGGACTGATGGTCCTGGGAAGCATAGGAAAGGTTCCTTAACCTAAGCCTGAGAATCAAGCCATTTGTCAGCATTTGTCCATATGCTCTGCTTCAGTTCCTGTCTTGCTTGAGTTCCTGCAATAGGTTTCCCAATACTTTCCCAGGGAGTGAAAATCAAATAAACACTTTTCCCCACAAGTTATTAGTCATTGTTTTATCATGTTAATAGAAATACAAACTAGAATATTCCCACTAAGTGACTATTTCCCTGGAGAGCTGTGAATATGTCTTTTCTAGGGGATTCACACTCAGATGTATCGTTTGTATAAATGATCGATTTTTATCTTTTGACATATATATGTGTATATGTGTGTGTGTATTCACATTTATGTGTGACTTCATGTGTGGGTACAGATATAGATATTCACAGCATACATGTAGAAGCTATAGGTTATTCTCATGGGTCAGACTTCAGAAAACTTCCACCTTTTGTTTGAGACAGGGTTTCTCATTGGACTTGGTCCTTTACTTTCTAGGCCTGGCTGAAGGTTGCCACCCAAGGTTCCAAGGATCCACCAGCCTCTGATTCACATCATGACACCATTGGAAATTTAGGCTCATACAACTGCATCCAGCTACTTTCATATGTTCTGAGGGATTATCTCAGGCTCCTGTACTTTCTAGGCAATTGCTTGTACTGTCACACCATTTCACCAGCCTAAATGCTTCAGTTTTATAATATCAATGTAAAATAACCACTGGAAACTAAGATATAATTATTTCTTGCTATTTGGATTTCCATTTATATAATAAAAAATTATGTTAACACATGTTAACATTTGTCTTATCATGCTTATGTGTAAATGAGATGGAAAATGCAAGCAACATATGGTAATATATGAACATGAATACAGGCATTCTTTCTTCCTCTATGACTTCTCTTTAATGTCATTACCTTTGATCATTTGATGATTCAGTAATTCTTTATAAATTGTTAGGGATTCGGTAAACCACCTGTGTTTAAGTATAAGGACTGCAGAGCAGATCAGCAGAACCCATTTAATTTTTAAAAATAGAATGATGACTATACTGAAATTTGATGGTGAAGACAAGGGATCTCTGTAGCTGGTTAGCTGGCTTCAACAATGAGGGTATGCCTCAGTGAATAAGATGAAGTGTTATCCAATGAATCTCTTGATGTCAATCTCAAGCCTCCTCATGCATGCACAGATATGTGCATACACAAGTGCATATGTATATGTGAATATACTAACACACATACTCTCACACCACACACATATGCTAATGTAGATATACTAAGGTTGTAAACCACACACATGTACATATGAGACAAAAATGAAAGCTCTGTGCTACTTTTGGATTAAATTGTCCTTATAGTATAATATATAAAAACTAGCTTATTTTGAGTAGCAAACAGAAAAAGCTCACTGTTATAACACAGTCCAAGAAATAATTAATATGAGGAATTCTTTTGAGTGCTTATGAGAAAACTTCTAGAAACCAAGATAAGAATCTTTTGACTTCAGTTTCTTGACAAACAGCGTTGTTCTTGTATTATGCTGTCATGCAACTCTCGAGTGTAGTGGATAGAAGTGAATTTACTTCAGATTATTAATTACAACTGGACATTGTTATTTGATTATGATATTATTGATATTGATATTACTTTATGAAAGAAAAAATGTTTTTCCTGAGTATAGGTTGCTAGCCATGTGCAGGTTGCACATAGTGGGGGCTTGCCCTTGTGATTATACACTTTACTCATATAAATCCTCTTAACCATGAGAGTATAAATTATTTTATGTTCTGCATGTAGTAGGCTATTGCATGAGAATTTACTCTGTCTCATTTTTCATTCTATTATTCCCGGTCCCACAGTCTCTAAACCAGTAAACAACACAGAAAATAATAGTATATAAGTGAGAATAGACATTTGAATAAAAATTAGTATAGTGTTGATATTGTGGGCTGGATAGTGTATGCCAACTTTATAAAAGCTAGAGTCATTGGAGAGAATAGTGCTTCAGTTGTGAAAATGCCTCCATAAGAGTGTGTTGTAGGCAAGCCTGTAGGTCATTCGCTTAATTAGTGACTTATGTGTGAGAGTGCCCATTCCATTGTGTATGCATTCACCCCTGGGCTGGTAGTTCTGGGATCAATAAGAAAAAGGCTGAGAAAACCATAAGAAGGTAATATATACCTTGAATCTCTGCACTCAGAAGGCAGAGGCAGGAGAATCTATGTGAGTTAGAGGTCAACGTGATTTACAACAGCCAGAGTTGTTACACAAAGAAACCTGTTTCCCAAAACCAGAGAGGGAAGAGAGAGAGAGAGAGTGAGAGAGAGAGAGAGAGAGACAGACAGACAGACAGACAGACAGAGAGATATAGACAGAGAGACATAGACAGAGAGACAGAGAGAGACACAGAGAGAATGATACCTTTTATGAAGAATTTCTCTTTTCTAACCAGGGAGAACAAGATTATATTCTGGGATGAAATGAATCAATCCCAAAATGTACAGCCTGAAAACCTGACTGCCAACATTTCTGGAGTTGGAGAAAAAAAAGAAAATAAAAAAATAAAGAAGCAAGCAATAAGCAGAATTCCTCCATGGCTTCTCTACCAGTTCCTGCTTCCATGTTCTTGCCCCGTTTGAATTGCAGTCTGACTTCTTCAATGATAAGCAGTGACGCTGAAGAACAGGTCAAAGAATCCCTTTCCTCCTTTGGTCATGGTGTGTCTTTACAGTAATAGTAACCCTAAATAGGTTAGATAGTGAGGAGAGGATCATCAAAGACAAGAAACAAACAATCTTGTAGCTGGGCAAATACCAAGCCTGGCATCTCTATGTCTGATACCAAAATGCTCTTTAGATCTCCAACTCCCTTCAGCTTTGTTGACTGCAACATACATCTTTCTCTTGGGCTGGTTCCACTCTCTGTCATCAGGTTTCCACCACAGATATTCTACAACTCTGGAATCTACAACATCTTGGTTCATTCAAGGCAATCTAGGCTTTACATTCTCAGCTTCATGCAACAGCCTCTCAAGGCCTCCATGCAGGGACACACCTTATATATCCCTGGCATCAGCAACTTGCCTTAGTTACAGAGAGATTCCATGACTCCTTTCTTGTATCCTTAACTTTAAAACCAGAATCTTGTTGTTGAAGCTGCCAAGTTCTGCTGTTTGCTTTCTGTTTTTAATGGTTTCCTTCACTGCCCAAGCTAGCCTGTTCTGGAACTTGCTCTGTAGACGAGTCTGGCTTTGAACTCAGAGTTCCATCTGTCTCTGCCACCTGAGTGCTGGGATTAAAGGTATGCCCCACCATGCCAGGCCCTGAGTTGTTTTTTTTTTTAATTCCTTTCACTTGTCTTTATTTCCTTATCACCAGGTGGAAGCTAAGCTGGGTGGGATCTTGTTCTGAGGTCAATATTCCCTTTATTTCAATTAGCATGAGGCTTTTTGTCAATCTGTTTATACTTCCTGGTACCTCTATTCTCCAAGAACTTCACATTTTATGTTTTTCTTTGCTTAGCTTTCTCCTTTTCATTATAGATCCACAAAAAAACTGGCCACTAATAACCACACAACACCATCAATACTAAGCTCTTTTGACATCTCCTTTGCAAAAGCTTTTAATCCATAACTTTTCAATTTGGCCTCAGGCAGATAATCTGGACAAAGGCAGAATACAGCCACACTCATCTACAAAATATTACAAGAATGGTCTCTAGGCCACATACAAAACTTTTCTGAATCTTCTTGAGCAGCACCCCACAGTTCATGTCATCGTTAGCACAACTGTCTTCCATGCTCCTACTACTATGTCTCATTAAACCCTCCTTAAAGTGTTCAACTGCTTTTCTAATCCAAAGTGCCAAAGTCCACTTCTTCCAAACAAAATCACTGCCAGGCCTGTCACAGCTATACCACAGTCCCTGGTACAAATTTCTGTGTTAGCCAACATTCTATTGCTATGCAGAGATAATATGAACAACAGCAACTCTTATAAAGGAAACATTTAGTTGGGGCATGCTTACAGGTTCAAAGTTTTAGTTCATTACTGTCATGTTTTGGAGCGTGGTAGCCCACAGGAAGACGGCATGGCACTGGAGAAAAAGCTGAGAGACGCATACCAACAAGGCCATGCCTCCTAATACGGCAAATTGCTATGAGCCTATGGGGTCATTTTTATTCAAAGAACTACAAACAATACACACACACACACACACACACACACACACACACACACACACACACACGGACCTGTGAAGATCCCCAATAACCCAGTAAGCATATTACAAACTACTTTTAGGTCTTAGCACAATGCACATCTCAATCAATATGAGATTCAATTCACTATGGGGAATATAATAAGCAAGAAAATCAAATCGTCAAAAGCAAAATGCTAGGTAATTCCATTCATGCTGCACTACCAGAGGTAAAGTACAGAGAGAGTAAATCAACTATGGGCTGACAGGGATTGAGAGAGTCAGGTGATATGGGTCAGATGTATGGATTATTTTACATGACAATAAAATTGGGTATGCTTGATAACCTTTTGTTTCACAGGATTTTATAAAATAAAATTGATTGAGTATAAGTTTTTGAAAGGACTTGATTAGGTTATCCCAGAAAGACTCCAAGACAAAACAGTGAGAGTTTACTTTGAACACAAGAATAGTCCCAATTCAGGAAATTGCGGACATAGGTAGATGAAACAGAGAATTGAGTAAACAAGTGAAGATTCAAACTAAAGGAGAAAGGAATGTATGATATCCCTTAATGTGGTAGGTAGAGGTGTTTTCATGGGCATATGCAGGGACAAGTCTGATACTATTATGCAAGTGTTTTTGCTGAGTATGACTTACTTAATGGACTCAAATTTATTACAAGTACTGATGAATATTTAAGGAAAATAAAATAGTAGCTCAATGTATGTTGTATTTGATTTGTTCATGTGATGCTGAGATAATGGTCAGCACTCATGCTTAATTATACATGTATGCACAGTCATGGGCTGAATATTTGTAAGTAGAGGAATAAATACACCTAGAAACAGGAATTTCTGTCAGATGACAGGATTTAGATCATAAAAGGCAGTAATAATGAGAATAAATCCTGTTCAAACTTTTTTACTTTAATGGGATTTGGGGGCCTCGAGTGTCTGGCTTTACACATTTCAGTTTTATTTTTTATTTTTTTTTCCTTTTTTATTTGTTATACTTGTGTTTTAATTTTACACTTTAGCCATAGGTTCCCTTGTCCTCCTGCTCCCAACCCCGCCCCTATCTTCCCCTCACCCCCTCCCCTCTATTCCCATTTCCTCCGGGCTAAGAGTCCCCTGGGGATTCAATTCAATCTGGTGGATTCAGTGCAGGCAGGTCCAGTCCCCTCCTTCCAGGCTGAGCAAAGTGTCCCTATGTAAGCCGCAGGTTCCAAACAGCCAGCTCATGCACTAAGGAAGGGTCCGGGTCCCACTGCTTGGGTGCCTCCCAAACAGTACAAGCTATTCAATTGTCTCACTTATCCAGAGGGCCTGATCCAGTTTGGGGCTCCACAGCTTTTGGTTCATAATTCATGTGTTTCCATTAGTTTGGCTATTTGTCCCTGTGCTTTTCCAATATTGGTCTCAACAATTCACACTCTTACAGTCCCTCCCCTTTCTCAACAATTGGACTCAGTTTTAAAGACAATCTCACTCACAATCACACTAATCAGGATCTCATTCATTAGCTCAATCTACTACTGAATTCACAGTCAACTTTCAGCCCCAGATTATTATGTTGTGATATTATGTGGATCAACTACCATGCCTGATAAGGTTTCACTTTATAATGTTACTCACTGATTAGTCTACTAAGATTATGGTGAATACATGGTGAAGTTTATCCTTGGGTACTCTGTGTTCAAAGTTAGCATGAAATAAGATTTAATATTAGTAGAGTAATTGATCTAAATGCTGAAGCATGTGTTATGCAAGTAATTGCCTCCATTGAAATGTAATTCTCCACCTTATGATCCTAAAATGAAGAAAAATTCAAGGAAATCCAAGATTAATATTATAGTGCACTACCATGTTCTAAACACTCTCTTATAGTCCAAGTTTAAGAACCTTTCCCCAAGCATCTCATTACAGGTCTGTGACTTTCCTCTGATATCCAAGGGCAGGCCTTATCACTTGAATTCAGATTTGGTTTTTAAATGGCCACTGGACTAAAATTTAAGAGAACTACGGTCCATGTATTGTTCCACTGTGAGCCACATCCTTGTATTAGAGCGCCAGCAACAAAGAGTTGCTGATTTGAATGGGGCATTTGTACATCAAAGATGATTTTCTCACAGTCCCATGCTATATGTGTGTGTGTGTGTGTGTGTGTGTGTGTGTGTGTGTGTGTGTGTTTCACTAATCTCTCTCTCTCTCTCTCTCTCTCTCTCTCTCTCTCTCTCTCTCTCTCTCTCTCTGTCTGTCTGTCTCTGTGATGACTTGGGATTGGTTAGCCTATCATGAAGCTTATCCCTAGAAAGAACTTATTTTCTCTCTCTCAGAAGTCATTGACACTCAGTAGCTATTCCTCTAATTGTAGGATCTTGTGAAAAACTCCCTATATATGCATATATGATGGGATGTCAACTTATATATTAATTGAACAAGTCATTTTTGGGACTAGGATGCAGCTTTTCTGTCATGTCAAGAGAAGAATATCTTGAAGCAATTATCCTGGTACTTTGCCATGAATAATGTTTTGGTTCCTCTGAATTAATTTTCCCAGAGCTTTAATTGTAGGGTTTTGTTGTAAATGTATCAATTAGGGTATACACCTCACTGTCACTATTCTCTGCACTGTGATGAATTCTGTAATAGTCTCTATCTGTGGCTGAAGACATCATAGACTCTAGAGGAGAACCTAATACTGTCACTTTCCCAAACCAATACAATTTCTAATGGTATTTGAATTACCTTATCTTGTATTTAGAGATTAATATAGTTCTTATCACTCATCAAATATTAACTGCTTTCATCAAAAATAAATAATTTGCATCTATTTCAACCCTTAATTTTTAATGTAACAGTGAAAAATAATTAATATAACTGCAATATAATTCTTTTTACTTATTTTTTAATTCTGAGATTATTATAAACCCTATTTGTTGTATGTGTGTAAATATGATCACCCAGTTCCTGTTTCAACTCATGCCCTGAATTCCACTCCATGGTATACTCTATTCTTCTTGAACCATTGCTAAAATAAAATGCTTTTCAATCTTAATTGTTTTGTTCATAACATTTTGTTGTAGGAAATAAATTATTACAGAAACCATACCAGGTGTCACCTATTGATGTGATGAACCTAACCATATTATTTTCTTAGAAAAATGAGAAAGGATTTGATACTTTTGGCTGAGTACCTATTTAATGGCATATGCAGAGCTAAGTGTGCTATCCTTACAGGAGTGCTAAAAGTAAAATAGACAGTTCGGCATCCAGCTCATGAGGTTTCGGTGCCAATAATGTCTCTATTACTAGGTGAGATAAAGACTATTTCTTCTATATTTGGACAAAGAATCTGTTTGCATACTACTCATGTTTTGAGAATTCACATAATACTGAATTAAAAATTAGTGAATTAATTTCTTTCAAGGAAGAAATTTCAAAACAGCAAAAAGTTAAAGTCAGTATTAGGGCTATTATCAATTTTTCTTATGTGAATCTACAATGAAAATGAGAAACTAACCTAGGATAGAATGAAATAGGATTGTCAAAAAGTAAAGAAATTATTCCTAATTATATGATGTTATACTCATAGATAGTTACCCTTTCCAGTAGTCGTCAGATTGGTTTCCTTCAGCAGTAGAGACCCATAGACATACAGTATGCAGAGAGAAAGTATAAATTAGAGGTCAACATTGATTCCTTCCCCTTAGAGCTTGGGGAAAACTGCAGATGAGGTGGAGGAAAAATGGTAGGAATCAGAGGCTATTGAGAACACTAGTAGAACATGACCCCCTGAAGTAAATATGTAGGGCTCATATTAGCTCACAGAGATTGAAGAAGCAAGCACTGAGGCTACAGGGTTCGCCCTCAGGTCCTCTTCATATATGTTATGGCTGCTAGTAACTTAACAGTGGGAGCAGGTACATCTCTGACCATTTTTCCTGCTCATGGAATTCTTAGCATCTTGTTGGCTTACCTTACTCAGCCTCCACATGCGAGAATTTCCTTTGTCTTATTGATTTTTGTTTTGTCATGTTTGTTTTTTTTCCATTGAAGACCTGCTCCTTTCTTCAGGCAAACATTTGGGGAGGGGTCTGGGAGAAAGGGGAAGTGTACATTTGGGGGAGCTGGGAGGAGTGGAAGGAGAGGAATCTACGATCAGTATGTATTGTGTAGGAGAAGAATCTATATTTTAAAAAATATAATATTCAAAAAAGAAAGAAAGAAAAAACAATAAGTAAGGCAGAAAGAAGCTTCAAACCTGTAGTTTGGAGAGGAAAATGCATAAAGAAAATTAAAATTCTGAATAAGTCATGTGGGAGCCCACAGTGACTCAGTTTCCCAGAAGGACTTAGTTTGAATTGGACATCCATTCTGACTCAAAAAAGTTCAAAGTTTGTTTGTTCTAGTCTGTTCAGAATCTTTGAGAAAGCTCTGATTAGGCTCCTGGGAAAATTACAGGGGCTGTGAGAAAGTCCTGATTAGCTTGTGGGAAAGAACTAGTTATCTAGCTAATGTACAATTCTAGGCAGGCTGTTGATGTTAGGAGGCACATGTGTGAGATAACAAAACTGCCTGTTCCCTGATTCAAGGAAAGGCTAGATTGCCTCTGTTGTGCTTTATTCTACTTTAGCCTTTCAGTTTGTTTATAAGCAAGTTATAAAATAAGCTCAGGGTTTGCTTGGTATTGACCAGAAGCCCTCAAGGCACTGATATTCTGTGTCCATCTATTCTTCTGACTGTTTTTTCCTCAGCCTCATGCCCTACTCAGAAATCCTATTCGACTTGTTGCCCAGATCTGACAAAGTCACACTTTGGGAAAAGAAGCTTTAATTATAAAACATGTTAACTCCATTTAATAGAAGTATTTCGATGTATAGGAGCACAATAAGAATGGTACTCTTGAGCAAGACTTCATCCAGCTAAGTAAATGGGTGCTTAAGAAGTTTTTTACTCTTAGAAAGCAAACACATAGGCAAATCTTTCACCATCTAAAACATACAGAAACCAGAGCAACCATGGTTCAAACTATCAAAAGAACTTTGCAGTATCATCCATGTTGTACTGATTTTTTTTTATCACTTCATCATAAGCAATTTTATTAAAATCTCTATTTTAAAGCAAGTGTGTTTCTTTTATTTTAGAGCAAGCCTATTTCTTTTTTTCATTAAGAAATTTTCTATTCACTTTACATACCAACCACAGATCCCCCCTCTTCCCTCTTCCTGCTTCCCATCCACCAGCCTTCCCTCCACAACCTACCCTCCATTCCCACATTTTCCAAATCAAGGTCTCCCATAGGGAGTCAGCAGAGCCTGGCACACTCTGCTGAGGCAGGTCCAAGTCCCTACCCCCTGCACCAAGACTGTGTGCAAGCTGTCACACCCTAGAATGGGGGACAAGTACATAAGGAATTGGGAGTGTTGAGCTGGAATAGGGACAGATTGGAAAAGCAAGGAAAGAGATATCATGATAAATGAAGACATCATGGGAATAGGAAGAGGCAGGGTGCTGGAAAAGCTCTCAGGAATGTACAAGGATGACCCCATCTTGCACTACTGACAATGGTTGAAAGGGTGCCAGAACAGGTCTATTCTGGTGACTATTCTAGTGAATACCCTAACAGTCATCATAGAGCCTTCATCCAATGACTGATGGAAACAGATGCAGAGATCCATGGCTGGACGCCAGGCTGAGCTTTGGGAATCCAATCAATGAGAGAGAAGAGGGATTCTGTGGGCAGGGTACCTCAAGATCATGATGGGAAAATGTGCAGAGTTGACTAATGGAAACCCAAGGTGGCATTCTTGTCACACACAAACATAGTATGGGGATACTGCTAGAAGGCAGACATAGTTCAGATGTGGTGTGCACTTCTTGTTGTCCTTGTATAGAACAAAGACTTCGTGACCTCATGTAAACAGGATTATCACCTATTTCACATCTATGACAGTGCCTACACCAACTGTCAGGGCAATGGTGGGCACCTTGGTCAGACTGTCATTGGTGAATCTGGATTTGGCCTGGAAGATATCCTTGGACTCTCTCTCTTCACCCAGGTCCTGGAGACCAGATGGGATACCAGTTCATTGAACGCAATGTGTACATTGGAGTTCTTTCTTCCAACAATGAGCTCAATTCTGTGTATGGCCTAGATTTTCTCACAAGCATCACTATTGGTCTCCTGCTCACTTGTATCTCCATCAATATTGTAGGTATTTTCTGGCTAGGATGTCAATTCACTTAAAGAAATTATTCCACATGCAGGAGTGGTAATTCTCATGATGCTCTCAACGAAGGCCCACACACTTGACCCTGTGCAAGTTTTCACATATTTAACTGACTGTTAATTTCTCATAGCAGTCAAATGAGGGATTCCCTACCTGATGGAATAGTCTTTCTTCTTTTCAAAACCTTAATGTGTCTAATTTTTGTTTCATTATGAACAATTTTCTGCACTGGGTACTTCACCTCTGGGTCTTTGCACACACTATCCTCTCTACTAGACATGCTCTTCCTTCAAGTACTTTATGGATAACACAGCTCTTTGGTTTTTTTCCTCAAACTATTTTCTTATAATGGCCTCTGTAACCATATATGTTACAAACCCCCCACTAAGCATTCTCCTGGATTTTCTCCTGTGTCATTTTCTCTTATCTCATTCCCTTTCAAAATACTCTGCAATTTGTTTATTATCTGTATTTCATGTTATAATTTAACATTTAAGAGGTAGAGAAGTTCATTATCTTTATTATTCTTGTTGATATATCTCAAAAAACCTTTTGCTTGGCTTATAGTAGGTATTTAAAAACTTAACTACTGAGTCTCCCTTATTTTATGAGATTATAATATAATTTCATTAAGCACGTTTCCTTTTCCTTCTGCCCATATAACCATCCTTATTCTCATTCAAATTCATGGTCTTTGTTTTCATTTGAATCATAAAGTACACTAGTCTTTCTAGAAAGGATGACCTAGAGATCTGCTCATGCTTGTATGGCAAGTGCTTTACTTAAAGGCATGTCCTTATCCCACAGTATGACACTGTCACACTAATACTCAGCATGTAAAATTCCAGTTTTCATCTACTACAGCCCTTGATTATGATACCACCCCAAATCTGATTCTGTCCTCTTAGTTACTAGACAAGTTTTTTCCTACTTAATATTAGACTGAAGCTTCATGAATAATCCATGTACTAGAATCTCAAGAGAAGAATAAAGCATCTGTGCTGTTACCTTGTAAGCCATATATGAGTATTGTAACTTGTCAGCCACATAGAGGACTCTACATTCTATGTCACAACTGAGTCAAAACCATCAACTATATTCAATGTAATTTCCAATTACCTTGACTCTCTTTCCCTTGAGGAAAAAGGATTTCCATAGACAGTAGAACTGTACAGTGGAAGCCCCAATCTTCATTTGTTGGGGATTTATACTATGTGTGGGTGGAAATGTATTGCATCATGAAGTAATTAAATTGGCTTGTAGTTAAAAAAAATAGAACATAATGTTAACAAAAAATGAAAAATATTAATAGTATGTTTTATCCCCATTTGGTTTACCCAGGAAATTTCTAGTAAAAATTTTAGCCTTTCAAGTATTACAATGCCTAGTCATTTTATTTAAGGGTTATATATAACCTTTTATATAAAAATATATTTATATTTATGAATCCAGGCCCTTATAGAATAAGCAAAGAGTAATCATGACTTTGGGAGAACATTTGGAATATATAGTGGTATTGGAATAGAAAAATGGGGTGCGATACAATCATATTTTATTGTACCATGTATTCTATCCTCATGAATAATGTAATGTTATAATTTATAAAATATAATTACCAAAGTTATCATTTATTTAATTTTGTTTTAAATGTTTTATTTAAGAATTCCATATATGATTACAATGCATTTTGATTCAATCATTTCCATGACATTCCTTTCTAATTCCTTTTCCATCCTCGGACTTCTTTATTACTTCCAATGTCATGTTTTCCATTTTTATACCCACTTTATCTACTTAGTGTCACCTGCATGTATGTGACCTACAGGTTGAGAACCACTGCTCTAGGACATCTGTGTCAATAATTACTAGGGAAGTAACCACCTGCTGGCACTGTAATTGACAATTTCCAATGTTAGGTCCTAAACCTGCATTTGCTTTTATCTTTCATGTACTTTTTAATTTTTACAGGCAAAAGCTATTGTACTATATATGAAGACCATTGGTAGCTATCACTTTGGCTTATTCAACAATAAAACTCCCAGTGATTCTCCAGCATTTCCTTTGCATACACTGTATACTAATTTTCTATGCTTGCTTCTTCAGGTACATATGAATGACCCTTAAATTAGTCTCTATGTCTGCAAAAATACCCAAATATTAGCATTATTCTATCTGCATAGAAAAAAAACAAACTTTATACAATAGATGGACAGAACCATAAGGAAAATTCCTGAAACTTCGTCCTATAATTAAAAATAGGACTACAGAGCTGATAAACTTTTGAAAAGTCATTGTCATGCATTCTGAACAATTGTCAGAAAGTTCACAATTTATGAGATGCTAACCTCAAATATAATCCAGGTGTATTAGAGTGTGGGAGGATTCGACATATTAGTATCATTATTGTTATTTTTTATTAAAAATGGTAATGGTAGATACAATTGAATGCATGTGAGGCACTAATTCTGTAAGTTTGAAAAACCTCGTGCCTGGCAGCTGTGGTGCTCACCTTTAATCTCAGCACTCTGGAGGCAGAGCCAGGTGCATCTCTGTGAGTTTGAGACCAGCCTGTTCTGCAGAGCAAGATCCAGGCTAGGCACCAAAACTACACATAGAAACCCTGTCTTCAAAAACAAATACAAAAAAAAGAACAACCTCAATCAATCTTCCTGAGCATTCCACGTCTATCCCCCTTGATCTCTTCAGTGGAGCTCCCTATCTTTTCCCACAAGTGACTGGATTGATGGATCTGGTTCCAGCTTTTCTACTGTTCCTCACACTACATCAGTAACCGGGACCCTCTTCTTAACCTACCTCTAGCATGGTCTATACACTTTGGCTTTCCCACAAGGAGAAAATTCCTTGTTATGTACTGTTTATAAAATGTATAGAGTGGATGGGCAGAATAATGTAAAAAAATTCTGAGCCACCATCCTATAAATAATAGGATAACTGCAGAGATAATAAACTTCATGAATCATTTTGAAAGTCCATTGTCTTCTCTTAAAGACAACTGTTTGTTCCCTACTAATAAGAGAAGATCAAGTAAAATACAGGAGACTAAGTCGATTCTATATATTACCCTCAGTTGATCCTTCCTTGTATCAATGCTCTCCTCTGCATAGAATGCATATGAGGCACTAACTTGGTTAGCTGTGCAGTCTCCACTGTCATTATCTCAGAGTCATTCTACTTCCATCCCTAGGACTCTTGATGAGGGCTCTCCTCTTTCCCCACCAATGATTAAATGGAGCAATCTGGCTTCTCCTGCTCTCTTATTCTTTATACTACTTCTGTACTTTCGGCACCTTACGTTTAACCTACTTCCAGACTGCCTAGCAGGTTTGTCTTCACAAGAAGAAAAAGGCATTTTTATGTTAGTGCAGAGAATGTCCTTTAAAATGACTACATCTTGTGCCATTTATCTAACTACAGAGATGATCCTTGGAACTAATACTACTTTTTCCACCAATTAGATACCACTTCCCAACTAGGGATGCCTTTAGGCTTCTTGTTGTTGAAAATCTACCTGTTTTCTATATAGATGCTACTTTTTCAAATCCTGAATTTTGTTCTCATAGTTATGTAGTTAAATGTAACAGGGAAGATGGATATTAATAAACATTTCATATTGAAAAATCATATCATAGTTAGCAAATAACATTAGATAATTGCCTATACAAGGGATGGACTTGTCCTCAACTATATTGCATTATCATGGATATCTTCTGTGAATTATTTATCAGCTTTTAAAGCCTCCCACAATAGCATTATCATAGAATTTACCCATCTTCCTTTTTTTTTTCCAGAGAAATTCAGGTTCAACAAACATCTTTGTACATATACCCTAACATAATGTTTTCAGTCAATTAGATCTGCCAAGAAAAGTCTAGCTTTATAAATATATTGCCCCATTAAAATTCTCAGCAAAATGAGTAACTCTCACTACTGATCATGTGGTCCTGAGTGAATCCAGTTCTTTAAATTCTACTGAAGCCTATATTAGATCCCCTAATGAACTAGGAATCACACATTGTTTTTCTTATATTACATTTCCTCAGTTATGCCTGTCACTTCTCTATTGTTCTGTAGCCTGTGACATTCATGGGAAATTTCTCTGTTGATGGCCAAGTATATCATATGACTGATATAAATCAGGGACTGGTTTTTGTTGTCCTATCTCAGATTATAGAGCATATGTCCTAATGTGATTCCCTTACTCACTAATACATTATTCATTTTGGTATACCAAGCTGGATCATATATTATTGTTCTATTTTGGGCCTTCTTCATTTTTGATCACATTTAAATTGAAAAAAAAGTCAACACCTCCATTTCTCTTTTTAGATACAATTCTCAAACTATGTATTTGGCAATACTGAAGATGTAAGCCTTGCATCCTTTTCTCACACAAATTTCAATTTACACCAGCAATCTCCTGCAGTGCTGTCAGATTACACAGGGACAGATCTCTTATTATACACAGCAGGAGCTTTGTAGCCTCTACAGCAACTCAATGATAGTTCTTCCCTGATGTGTAAGCCCAGGGCATAAGTCAAATGTTCAACCATCATTAAGGGCTGCTACTGAATACCACATTTAAAAAAAGACTAATACTTTGACTCCTAGAGACATCCCCTGTACCATGGGCTCACATAATTGACATCACTCATTATTCTTAATCATGTCATGCCACTGCCACTATCCCCTTGAACACAATAGAGGCATATAAAATTTTCTGTATAAAGTGTGCTCCTTCATTCAGTGGTGCTTTAATTGCCTGCCTCATTCCCTACCTGAAGAAGAACATCTACACTCTTTGCAAATATTTCAGTTTTTTTTTTAATTTTTACCCAACTATCCAAGTGCTGCTAAAATTCTTTCCTTCCATGAAAGTTGTAAATGGAAATAATGTCTACAATTTCCCTTAAGTTATACCAATAAAAAACCATTGTGCCAATGGCAAAATAGTTTATAATTTGAACCAAATTGCTCTGAGGAACAAATAGGTTTCTTGGGACTATTTGCAAAGAATAAGTGATATGTTACCTATTAGAGTGTGGGACCTCCAACCCAGAGGTTGAACCACAAAGTCTTTTTCTCTGCAGGGATGTTGGCTTTACCACATTGTAAATATAGAGATTTCCTTCACTGGAATCTCTGAGCATATGTGTGTGTGTGTATGTGTGTGTGTGTGTGTGTGTGTGTGTGTGTGTGTGTGTGTGTGTGATAAGTTAGGGCTTGTTTACACATAGCAGGTTGGAAAGAGATGCTGGATACTTAGGTATAGATCTCTTGACTCTGTTTACTCCTCTGTGTTGGCTTGGAAATAGTCAATAAGCCACACTAGGATAATATTTTACAAACTGGCATACCTAAACTGCCCAAGATATCATTGTAGCTTTGAGAATAGTTTTTTTTTATAATTTATAATTCTTTTTTTAAATTATATTTGTGTATTAATTTTACATATCAGCCATAGGTTCCCCTGTCTTCCCCCTCCCGCCCCCGCCCCCCCCTTCTCCCGAGCCCCTCCCCTCCATTCCCATCTCCTCCAGGGCCAAGACTCACCTGGGGATTCAGCTCAACCTGGTAGATTCAGTACAGGCAGGTCCAGTCCCCTCCTTCCATGCTGAGAATAGTTTCGTTTTAAAGAATTATTTGCACAATTCCCAATAAACCAATTAGAATTATCAGCCACAGGCAGGGTTGGTTCTCCTTCACAAGTTCATATTTGGGGCTCATCATAATCCTGACTGTCCCCCAGATGAGCAGGTAGGACATCTTTCTGCGAGACAACTGCTACCTCTTCAAGCTTATAACTTGAAAATTGGCACTAAGTGCAGGGCAGCCAAGAGAAACCACTTTAAAAATTAGTCAGAAATATTTTACACATATGGTTGGCTGTATTTAGAGCACTGCTATTTGCTCACAATCTTCCAGTTTTCAAAATGAACTGCCTATTAAAATCCATGTCTCCTAATATATTTGATCACAGAACAATGAGACCAAATGTTCAAAATGGATAAAGGAGCACTTGCAGAGACAGCAGTCACAGAGAGGCAGGAACTTCAGAAAGGAAGTTTTCAAATCATAGTAAATAGGGGATCTAATTGGGGAGAAAAAGTGATAGTTTCAAGTTAAATCAGGCTAGAGGGATCTATGGCACGTCACATAAATGTTTGCTAGAATACAATTTACCACCGGGATAACATTGCTTTCTCATCTGTGGATAAGTTGTAGCTATAGAGACCAGAATAGAGCTATACTGTGGCATGGTATCTAATTTGGAAAAATAGAATGAAGAACAGAAGAGAGGTGGCACTAGATACTACTTAACAGTCCTAACCTTGGGGAGCCCAGTTTAGAGAAGAAGAATTCCAGGGGCGCATAATAGAGAGATCTTTCCTGACACTCCCAGAATTTCACTACTTCTGATTCCCCTGAAGTGCTCAGTTGAGTGGTTTTACCTATACTTGATGCACCCCTCTGTTGCTTGTAGGGTATGTATTCTGAACATGCTGTATTTATCTAATTCAAATAACTTCAGATAATTTCTGAATTATTTTTGCCTGTGAAAGAATCACCATTCAAAAAACAACACTGCGGAGTATGCATTATTTTTGACCCTTTTCTCAATATAATAATCTTTAATCAATCAGGTAAACAGGGGGTCAATAATTTACCTCTCATTCCTATATATTGTTGATAGTCAAATGCTCAGCTTATTTATGGGACAGCAGCTAGAAAATTAAAATATGTAAATACCCATTCCATGATAGGACAGGAAACACAGCTGGCATCAGGGAGAAAACCAATAGTACATCTCATTGTGCTGTTAAAAATTATGGAATAGTTGAAGTTGTTGCACAGACAGTGTAATTAGTAAGACACAGTAAGGCCTGAACATTTGCAATCTCTCACCAAGCAGACAGATCCTCCTTTATTTCTGGTTGTTACTGGCATGAAGTTGTCTAGCACCTGGCTCTGAGATCATGCAAGTTCATTGAGTTCCCAAGTTTTAGCCATCTTTCAACTAGAGTCACAATGTATGGGAATTTCCCTATGGAATGATTGTTCAAGTGCTGCAGAAAGAATGTAGGTCTTCGTGAATTCATGCAAGGTATCTATTACTGAGCCACATCCATATCCTTAGTACCCACATTTATTTTGCTTAAAATTATCTTCCCTTTGTCCATATCATAAGTAACTCTAGAACCTAGTATCTTCAGCAAGGCCCATAGATTTCTTCACACCTAATAGGGAAGGAGGAAGCCTGTAGTTAAGAAAGGGCACACATAAAGAGAGAGAATCAGACAAATGTATAATCATATGCCAGATATTCCAGCCAAAAAGACCTTGTTCTTGTTCCATTTTCCTCCCTCAGAGGTCATATATCACACCCCAAATGGAGCCCACAAGAAAGTAAAGGCACAGATCACCAACTAAGCATCACCAATA
The DNA here is from genome assembly GCF_903995425.1 of Onychomys torridus. NCBI lineage: Eukaryota > Metazoa > Chordata > Mammalia > Rodentia > Cricetidae > Onychomys > Onychomys torridus. The sequence continues at coordinate 252,303 of NW_023411978.1, forward strand.
TGGGAATACCTCTTTAAGGAAGAATGTTCATGCTTTTCTTCTTTGTATCTCTAAGAAAGTACAAGGACTAACTTCTAGTAGCTATGTGACTTCTTGTCAAATATAGAAATCCCCCTCAGGGCTGTGAGCCCACAAAATGTTTTCCTGTACAGGAACAGAAACTCCTCTACTGACTCCTTCAAACCACCTTCTCTTGAAACTCAGGCATTGTAAAACTTGAACTTAAAGCAAATTAAATAGCTTTTATTTTTCAATACAACAGAAAACTTCAAGACTATTTCAGACTGAAGAAACAAACAAATGAGAATGTTTTCCTTCAACCAGATAGACTAGGATTTAATGGCTCCACTTAGCTAATTATAGCTCATAGGTCCAGGATCTGAGGAGTAAGCTAGAAGAGGAATGACTGCCAAGATTCACCAATCCCATTTGTATCTAGGAGTAATGTCCAACTTTACACAACCCAGGAAGAGTGTCTGTCCCATGGGCTCCATTCTGATGTATATACTTTCTCTCAGGATTAGTCAGAAAAAAATTCCAAACGGACATATTAGACCAATCTCAAAGCTCTGTGGGAGCATAATCTTACTTTTTATTCGTACTCTAGGTGGGAACTGACTGCATATCCAACTGTACTTGTCATGGTGATATTTGTCTCATCACTCAGCAGGGGCCCTTGAGAATGCATGACAGTCATGGCCATATTAAATTGCTAGTCCATAATTGACATTTAGATATACTAACTTGAATAGAGGTCTTCTAGAACACAGGATGAGATTCTTTAAATAAAGTAAAGTGGGAAATTCTGGGGGGCATCTAGATAATTACTGAGCCCAGTTTCTTGGGTAGGACAGAAGATTGAGCTTGGACAAAGCCAAATTAACAAGGTGTCCAGTATTAATTAGGGCTGGATTGGCTCTATATCTAGGAAATTCCTAAGTGACTTTTGGATTAGATGTTTTAAAAGGCCCATGGATCTTTACAATTCCCCCATTGTTTCTATTTAGACAGCAACCCAAAGGTATTCTATTCATGTCTCCATGAATTACTTCTGGAAATTTCTTTCAGAAATAAGAATCCCTCATGTCAGCAATATTGAACCATGAACTCACAGAGAAAAAACAACAACAACATGAAACCTGAACATTATTAAGTGTTTTACAAACTCTAGGAAAAAAGGCGGAGGATAAATGGAGTTCATATTACATTTTGAATGAATATTGGCAAAGGGTAGATGAAAGGGAGAGTCATATTTCATGGGCTTTGGAACACCATATAATATTAATATACAAATGAATGACCCTACACACATATGAATATGAACAGCAACAATTGGACTCAGTAAGTTTAAAACAAAGAAAGAAAAAAAGAAAGAAAAGAAAAGGAAGGAAGGAAGAATGAAAGAAAAAAACAAGTAAATAAATAAATGTGGTACTATTGCTCAAGGTAGTTATTTGAATATTGTCTCCATAATTTAGTGCTGTGGGTCTATATATACAGATACCTAGATGACTGGTGCTCTGGAATATGTGAAACAAAAGGTTCTATCCCAACGTGAAAAATATATGGAGAGGATAATAGAGGTGGGTCTGACTACAGTTCATATTTTATGAATTCTGTTTCTCATGGGAACCCATACTTATATATATGGTATGTTTGTACAAATTGTGGTGAATTGTCTTGCAAAACTTCTTGTGAAATCACAATATATACTAATTTCAACAATGATCATCTAATGTCATCATTTTATTTAGATTAGTTCTAAACATGATACACAACTAAAATATGCTGCTATCTTTATTGCATTGTGAATTATATTTTAAAAATTCACCATTTAATTTTGAAATACTAAAAGAATGTCCCTCAAGGAACATTGACACCTATTATAAATTCACATGGTGCTCGTGATTGTGAACGTATAGTTTTGTTTTTTTTTTTTTTTATCATTTTAAGTTCTTGCTAATGTAAGAATTTGGGAAGGAATCACAACATAAGGAGACATATTTGTGGTCAAGCTGACAAGCAATGGAGTAGTGATGACTATTCTTGTTTTCAACTTGACCACATCTGTATGTTAAAAATGGAGGGAATGTCTGTGAAGAATTTTTATTTATTTTGAAATTGTAGCATCCACTTCTTATCAGGTTCTTTGAGGTAGGAACACATGCTCTTTATCCACATCTTTTCCTCTGGGAAAAAACACAACTTTAATCATGATCTTGAAATTGGAAGACACAACTTTAATCCAGATTATTTGAAGTGAAAAATCTCACCACTAATCTGGACAACACTTTCTCCTGGAAGCTTAAATAAGGACATCAAAGAAGGAAATATTTACTCTTTGTTTACTTGCTCTTGTCTTGCTATCAAGTTCATTTCTTCAGTGTCATTGAACCTACTTAATTGGGATTTCGATTCCTTTTGAAGACAAGCTGAGGCATCCAACCTTGTGGACTGAACATACAATAGATTTTGAGACTTTTTATTCATAGCCAGCCATTATTACAGCCTGTAAGCCATTCTAATAATTCATCTTTCCATATATATTGTATGTATTCCATGCATATGTGTGTGTTTTCTCTAGAGAAATTGAATTTATAGAAAATCTCAATACACACACACACACACACACACACACACAGACACACACATTCATTCTATATGTTCTGCTACTCTAGAGATCCCTCACTAATATAGATTTTTGTTCCAGGAATGGTGTTTGAGTCCACACAGACATATGTTCTTAAAAACAGATGTGGACACATGGCCAAGGCTGAAGTCTGAACCTAAATATCAATAGAACAGGGTAAGTTTTTAAGTTCATGTGCTTTTTTTTTCAGTTTTCATTCCTGAAAATTCAGGTTGAATTTACTGGTTAACAAATAAAATATTTTAGGTTAAACACACATGTATGCTAATATTTCCCAACTTTTTCTATGGGCTTGTTTTATTATCAAAACTTGTTAGTCAGCTCACAAGGAGAGAAATTTCTATATCCAGAGATAGATGAATAAGTGTAAGGAAATCTTAAAAGGGATTAAGGGATAACACAGTTGAGTCTAGGGCTAGTTCAATACTGTATTCTAGCTCTTAGAGAGAGTTAGGACTTTCTCCTATTTTTCTTATGTAATTTCTGGTAATTCCAAAATAATTAAGTGAATATTAGTCAGAAATTCAGCCTTACAAAATTATTATGCAGAGAAATATAGGGAGACAGCTGACAGAGACACATAAGCTCCAGACCTATGTTCACACATATGAACACAGTCTACAAAATATACAGAATATATATTCATAATGACACAGTGATACTTTTCCTTTCTCACAAGACAAAAGACAAACAACAAACAGTAATTTTAAAAGAATTGTGGAGAAATTGTGAAGCCCTGAGTGAGTGTTTTCTGTTTGTCATTTTAAGATTATATTAAAGGAATCCAAATCCTCAGACATGAGATTTAAAAAGTCTTCCCCAGGTGAGACTAACTGAGATGACAAAGACTTATACTGTAGGCTTTATGACTGTTGATATTGCATACATGTGGGGATGGCATATAAGATGCCTGATATGCTACCAGCAGAGATTGGAAGTGAGGGACCCAAGATTGTGGACCATCAACTCTCTGTGTGTTCCCCTCCAGATCTTCTGCTTAGCATGCCTCTAGAGTGCCAAGGCAGACATGCCTATGTGTCCCAAAGTAATGCTTTGTGGCATGCACATGTCATGTTCTCCTCCATATAATTACTTTATATAATGCTAGTCTTTTTCTTCTATCTGATCTTCATATTCTGCATTCCTAGACCAATGGTGATTTCTGTGATACAGGAAAGGAGTGAAGCAAATTTCACAGGAAATTATACAGAGATGATCACCCAGGCTGGGGTCAAGGCAATTATGTAGGTCATGGGAAAGAACCTGCAGCCTGGGGAAGCTTTTCAGGCTTGGATAAACTGTACCAAATGTGTGGTCAACTATAGCACATGGTATGATGTGTCAACACACTGGATTCAAATTGGCCATGATGAATAATTCAGTTTCTGAGGTATTCCAAGAGCATTATGTAAAACATCAGACCCTAAGAAGTATTGGCTGAAGACTGTGGATGGAGTAACATATAAATGGGATGACAAACTAGAAATATGGGAACCCAGAACAGAAGGAATATAGTAGCCTCCACCAAGAAAGGGCAATTGCAACTTTAATCTTTTAAATTTTTATTTTGATTCCTCCTGAAGGAGTATGGAGATGATGTGGCAATGGTTGGAGTGATTGCTGCAAGTTTTTTTGGGTTCCTAGAGTGAAAAGAGCTGCCAGGAAAGGTGAGCTGCATTTCTTGGAAGCACTAAAAATTGGATTAGGTCTTCCTTGGAATTGTTGGAATAAGTACAAAAGGTGCTGACTTACAGGGGCAGATTTCTTGTCTGAGGTCATTGTGGCCCACCAGCCATGGGGGCTTGGTGTTTCAGAGGGCTGAGGAGGAACTTAGTCAGCTGCAGGGGTCTTGAGGTTGGAGCAGACTGTGTGAGAAGGAAATGATTGTCTGGTACATTAACTACTGTTCTTATTTTTACCTTTTTTTTTGGGGGGGGAATTGCATGCTGCTAGCCTCTGGGTCAAGTGCTCAGAATATTGTATAATCATTAATAATAGAAATAGATTTTGCTTGCTTTGGTGTTAAGTCTGGGATAATACCTGTGTTTAGTTAAAGATGATAAAGAATATATTGGTGATTTTCTAAGAATAACCTTTGGAATCATAAGAACATTCTGTATTGGGTGATTCCCCCATTTCTTTCTGTTTCCCCTTGCTTATAATAATAAAAGAATGAGGTTACCAGGACAAAAGCAGAAGCTAAAGAAACTGTAGCAAAGCAGCTACTTAGGAACTGCAGAAGCCGGAAGTAACCTGTCAGCTTGCAGGAGTACTGTCTCTGAGTCGTCACTGTGCCTTCCAGATATCCCATACTTTGGACCCCTGAAACTGCTGAGGCTGGTCCCCAGCACATACAGAAAATAATAACCACAGCTTCTGCTTCTCTGGATAGTTGCAGTCTGAGACTATTCCCCTACAAAGACCCCCTACCTAGATTAGCTAAACTTCCTGTGACATTTAAATGAAATTGGCCTACAAATGCTCATAGGGAATGACAGTATTAGGAGTTTTGTCCTTGTTAGTGTAGGTGTGACCTTCTTGAAGGAAATGTGTCACTGTGGGGGTGAGCTTTGTGATGCTTAAGTTGTGCACAGTGAGGAAACAGACTCCTGTGATCTGTGGATCAAGATGCAGAACTTAGAAACAGAATGCTGATGAAAAGCTTTTGGTCAATGAAGGGAGATTCAAAGTAAAACAAAAAAAGCAATGAAATTTTGTGGGTAATATTCTTTCCCTGGTAGTTTGGAGTTCCCGTCTGACATCACTGTAATACAATTTACTTTCCAATAGGCTCATGCCTTGCCTGATCACATACAATAAAATAGACAGACATATAAGAAAGAATAAACTGTAAAAACTATTATTTGCAAAGCAAAGTGACAATTTAAAACTGACTGTGGAAACTAGATTCAGAAGTTGAAACTCTGAGATGCTTGATGGCAGCTTTATGGTAACAAGTAAAGGGACTGGAGAATGGCTTTTCAGTTAAGAGTACTGGTTGCTCTTCCAAAGGACCTGTGTTCAATTCCCAGCACCCACATGGCAGATATCAATTTCTGTAACTCTAGTTCCAGGGCAGCTGGCATCCTGCATATATAGAGACATACATGCAGGCAAAACTTTAATGTACATTAAAAAATAAACAAGATGTCTAGTGTTATATATCTTTGCCCCCTGAAGGCCTTGAGTGCCATGTAAGATAGTGTCTGCAAATGTTACAAACAGCTCAAAGTGAGTCTCAGCATGTCAGGTGAGATGTCCATCAGAGAAGCTGATTCATTTCTCCCTCCCCTGTAAATGTATGTGTGATGCCACAGAAGCATCGAAATTGAAAATGTTCAAGAGAAAAAAAATGCAATTGATTTGGGCTGCTACTCCAATTATTAAAAAAAAAAGAAAAGAAAAGAAAAAAAATAACTAAAACAAAACAAAAGACAGCCTGTGCCAACTAGGAAGTAATCATGTATCAGTTGCTTGGGACAAATTCCTGACTACATACACACAACCCTCCCTTTCTGCCTGCTGCTAGCTGATAGTTTTTCTGTGCTGCCAAATGCAGCTTGATGCTGACAGTTTCTGATATGTCATATCATTTCCTCTACTGTAATGATAGATTCTTGAATTAAACCACTCCAATAAATATATTTCTGATATATATCAGAAATGAGATGCTACTTTTTAAAATAGTAATGGTACATTTAGCCATATACTGAACAGAGGCAGTTTGGATATAGTATTTTATTGTGCTCTAATGGTTATTTAATATTTTGAGATCTTTGTATTATAGTGTAGTATTCATAACCCTTGTATACTTTTTACAATTTCTCCTTTGTATGTATGTATTTATTTGTGTTTCCATATATGTCTGCATGCATATGGCATTCATTTTGGATTCACAGTTCCATTAATAGTTACAAAACAATTTGCTCAGCAGTCATATACAAACTTAGATATTTTGAAAAATTCAGAATTCACTGCATTTTGCCTAGTAGAACTCTGCTTGAATCTTCATAATCAGTACTCTGTCCTAAGTTCATATAGTTATTCTCTTTTTGTGACATCTGAGTTTAGGGAAAGCCACTGTGTTGTCATTTCTTTTTCTTTTTTTCTTTTTTTTTTTTTTTTTGAGCTGAGGATTGAACACAGGGCCTTGTGCTTGCTAGGCAAGTGCTCTACCACTGAGCTAAATCCCCAACCCGTGTTGTCGTTTCTAAGAGGCCATCAATTAGCACATGGAGTATCCTCAGAAACTGAATTATTCATTATGGCCAATTTGAATACAGTATGTTGATACACATCATACCGTATGCTATAGTTGACCACACATTCTCCTTCCTTGTGTCACAGAAATCACCATTGGTCTAGGAACACAGAAATAAAGATCAGATAGAAGAAAAAGACTAGCATTACAAGAAATATTTATACGGAGGAGGACATGACATGTGCATGCCATAAAGCATGACCTTGGGACACATAGGCATTTCTGCAATGGCACTCTAGAGGCATGCTAAGCAGAGGATTTGGAGGGGAACACACAGAGGGTTGATGTTCCACAGTCTCAAGTCCTCTTTTCTCCAGTCTGTTGTCAGCATGTCAGACATCTTATATGCCCTCCATGGCAGTAATCATATTTCCAAGAAGCCAGTTTGCTGATGGAGCCTACTACTAGACTTTGCTTATTAGAAGCAAATAAGCAGAATATAACATAAGAGATATTTGACAGAGAACACATAGATGTTCCCAAATGTAAGCAACTACTTGACATCTGTCCATGTCTATGAATATGTGCTTGCAATTGCTCCTTTTCCACACATAATTTCAGAATGCTTAAATAAAACCCAAGCATATATTGAGTGTCAATGTGTTTCTTTTTATCACAACACATATTGAATGTGAACAATGCTGAGGAGTCTCCTGTAAATAAAACCTCAAGCTGGGCGGTGGTGGCACATGACTTTAATCTCAGCACTTGGGAGGCAGTGACAGGCAGATCTTAGTGACTTAGAGGCCAGGCTGGTCTACAGAGCGAGATCCAGGAAGGGCGCAAAGCTACACAGAGAAATCCTGTCTTGAAACACCAAAAAATAAAATAAAATAAAATAAAACTTCAAAATTCCATTAAATTACATTTTATCATCTCTCTTCTTGAAAATCAGGTTTTTCTAACTAATTTTTACATTATTATGATCTTCAAAGCAGTCCCTGAGCCGTTAATATAGCTATTAATTTATTCATCAACATCATGTGCTGTTCATATCAAAATCACAGCTAACACAACTAATAAACTTGAAGGCAGACTTGATGATTGTAACACCTCCTTCAAATGGAAACACTTTTTAGTACTTAGCGAACCATAGGGTATTAAATACTTGTTTCCCACAGACATGACTGAATATTTCATTCTTAATTAATAGAATCATATATCATTTAAATGAGGAAAAATAATTCCCAATATATTATCCTATCCACCACATAAGGCTAAGAAATAGTGGACTCAGAGAAAGTCCTTCTTTGGCAACATCTCCGAAGGCATGTCTTTTCTAACTGTTTTCTATATATCTATCTTTATAGCCACAAGCAACTTTAGTTGTAACTCTCCTAAACCTACATCATCTTACAGCACTATTACAAAAGTCCACACCTGCACAAAATTCTATGTACTTATAATATCTTGTCTTAGGCCACCTGATAAAACCACACAACTTATCCTTTTTCCTGGACTCAGAAAGAATGATACTCAATGCTAAGACACAATTCATAATCACAAGGAACAGGATTCCTCCTGTGGAAAGAGATACTTCTAAGAAGGATATCAAAATTTTTTAAAAAAAATAATATTTAGAAAATATGAACACCATCCAAAAATATAATCCAAAGTAAAGAAACAACCAAACAAGGGTAGCAGCATGACAACACATATCTTTATACCAGCACATATTGGAAATTCTCTGAACTTGCCCCACTAAGCAGAAAAGCTTAGGAGAAATGATGGATGCTAAGACAGACAGAACCTTTTTTTTCCCCCAAACAATGACATTGTGAAGCCTTTCATTTCCAGAAGGTCAAAGATAAAAATGTTCTTTTATCCTCAACACATTCTGTACACTGTATCATATAGGTCTGACTATATTTGTGTATTTATGAAAAAATAAATTCAATAATAAGAAGTATTACTTTTGGAATATCTTGGAGCAGAAATGGTAATGCAGGAGGAAAAATAAAGAAGAGTGGAGTTATATAAATACAGCACACATGTGAGAAATGGTCAATTACCTCAAAGATGTATACACATATATTAATATCTCTAAATGTGTGTCAGAAAGACGCACATCTACCTACACAAACAAAAACACTTATACATACATGAAAGTAATTGATATGGTTCAAAACCTGTTTGGGAGATAATGTGAAATTACCCACCTTAAACTATGAAGGGGAAATCAGAATTTTCTCTCAGGTGACAGTAGGGAGTTATTTGTTTAACTTCTTGACCAAGGGAGCTCCCATAGTCTGCCACAGGTAATTCAAAAACCATTTCCATAAAAAGGTTACACTTCCTAATATGGTGTTGATAAGCTGTTACTGAACTTCCAACATACTTAAGTCATCACAAAACAGATATCCACATGGTACCTCATTAGAAGAATCCGTGGGAGTGACTACATGGAACAGGAATGGAAACTGTTCTGCATGTAACTCCAGCAAGAACAAAATGCCCATGCTCATGAGCTGTATGTCATAAAACAGCACATGTAGAGTGGTCCTCTATGGTTTTCTACTTTTGCCATAGTAGCCTATATAAAACAGGAGTGATCAATTGCTTGAAAGGATTACAATTAATTCCATGAGGGAATTAAAGGCTCTTCATTCATAAAAGGACCAAGAACATGAGAGTAGAATTGTTAGAGAACTATGAAAATTATTTCTCAAATTCCACTGGAGTCAAGTTGAAATAAAGTAAGTCCTGAAGACATAGTGATAAGCTGATAGGTCTGGTTATCACTTGACCCTCATCAGAGAAATTCCATCTCATATTACTTGGGAATTAGCACAATAATATGCAGGGGACTCTATCTATATACCATTAGAGGCTTTGGATAAATATATTATGATGGTTAATGCCTTTATTGTATAGCTGAACTAAAGCCTCCTGTATTTGTGTTGAAAAGGTACCCAAAATATTCTAACAGATTCTGAGCTGGGGGATGACCATGTTTTACAATCTCAATTTTCCTATCTGTCAGAGAAATTCAGAACGTGAGTTTTTACACACAAGATAAGGCATTCACACGTACTAAACATATGAAAATACCAGATACAAGAAGAACGTAATCTGGGCTCTTAATTACTCTCAAGGGAAGCATGTAATACCTCACTGTCACTAGAAATAAATACCTGATTTCCAACAAAGTTTATGTCTTCTCTAACATCATAGAGAGGAATGGGCTGACAGAGGTAAAAAAAAAAAAAAAAAACATAACCATGACCAAGATTTCCTAAGAGTCAAAAGGAATTGACAATGCCCACCACATTCTAAAGTTGTACCTCTGAGTCTCTAAATGACAAATAGATTATAAGAAGTAAATTTTATGTGTTATTCTTTATTGTCCACCCAGAGCCTATAGTGACAGAAAGGCTAGTGTCTGGAACAGTTACTGCTTGATATTTTCAGCGAATCTAGGTCACTGATTAAAGTGACAATACCATAGCCATTCCCATAGTGGATCTCACCCGGAGAGGAAAGAGCAGAACTCTCTTTTTGTGTGCCAGTTAGTAAACCCTGAATTGGATTATTTTCTTTGTTTGTAATGCAGCACTTTTAGACTGAGACTGGGATGTCACATCTTTAAATAGAAGCTGTATCTTGAGAAGCAGGATCCTACTTGCTGCACAGGTGATAGAAACGGGAGACTCAAAGCTCTGCTCCTAGAAATCAAACGGTCCTAACTTTGCTAAACTGCATGGGCTCTATCTCCTGTAGTTGTCAGGAGCAGTCTGCCTTTTCTGGGCCAATAGAGAGTCGGGCTTTGGTTATACCCAGGACCAGTCGTGTCCTGGATTATAGCCTAAGCCTGATTGGTAAGAAGACACATCTAGGACACTTTTATTAGCACTCCTTGCCACTGATTGAAGGACTGTGTGCATTCAAATTGAGCCCAAGATGAGAACCAATAAGGATAATCAACTCAGTTCCAGCTAAGGAGGCAAATTTTGTGGTAACCTTGGAGATTTCCATCAGAGAGGCTGATTCATTTCTCCTTCCCTCCCACTTAAATGTCCATGTCCTTCCACTGAAGCAGCGAAATTGAAAGTGTGAAAGTGAAAAAACATTTAATTTACTCTGGTCTCCAATTCCAATTATCATAAAAAAAACAGCCTGTGCCTGTGCCAACTAGGAGGTTGTATTCATTGCTTGGGCTCAATTTCTGGCTACATACAAGCAATCCTCCCTTTCTGCTTGCTGCTGACTGTAATTCTGTGTAGTGGATTGCAGCTTGCTGGTGACAGTTTCCAATATGTCATGTCATTTCCTCTATTGCAATGAGAGATTCATGAATTATACAACTCCAATAAATACGTTTCTAGATATCTATCTATATCTATCTACCTATCTATCTATCTATCTATCTATCTATCTATCTATCTCTATCTATCTATCTATATATATATATATGTGTATGTATATATATATATATATTCATATATATGTGTATATATATACATATATACATATGAATGATTGAAATAATATGCTACTTTTGTAAAGAGTAATGGTACATTTCACCATATTCCAAACACAACCAATTTGGATATGGTATCTTACTGTGTCCTAATGATGATGTAATATTTTGAGGAGTTAGTATTATAGTGTAATACTCATAATCCTTAAATAATATTTAAACTTTCTCCTTTGTATGTATGCATTTATGTGTGGTTCCACATATATCTGCATTCATGTAGCATTCATTTTGGATTCAAAGTCCCATAAATTCTCACAAAATATTTTGTTCATTATTCATATACAAATAGAGATATTTTGAAGATATTTAACAATTCTTTGCATTTCCCCCAGTAGAATTCTGCTTTAATACTTATTATCAGTACTCCGTCCTTAGTTCATATAGTTACTCTCTTTTGGGTGACATCTGATTTCAGGGAAAGCACTGTGTTTTCTTTTCTATAAGACTATCAGAACACGGACAGACTAGCAAAGCTAGCATACATGCAAAATTCTGCCTTTTCCTCTTCATCAGCACATTAAATAGTACAGGGCACTCTGAAAATATTTGTTTGATGATCCTTCTTCAGCATGTTGTAGCACATTGGTATGCTTCATAATGAAACAATTTTGTTTGCAACCTCACCTGTCAAAAGGGTGCTAAAAATCCATCAAATATCACTTGCATACACAGGCGTATTAGCAATGTTAGATTGACATTGTGTTTCACACAAGGGGTGAATATGCCAAACGTAATAACCCTGCTGGCCAGGAAAACACCACGATATTACTCACATGACATATGCATCATGTTTTTCATTGGATGATGATGTTTGTATGCCTGACTTTTCATATCCATATTTTGGAATTGGAAACCAAGAAATCATCTTTCCAAGTAGCCAGAGAGCTGAGGGACTCCTCTACTAGCTATGCTAATAAGAAGCAAGTGAGCAATATAAAACATAAAAGATATTTGTCAAAAACACACAGATGTTCCCTAGTGTAAGGACCTACTCTTAATCTTTGCATTTTTAAGAATCAGTGCTTGTACTCACTCAGATTCAACATTTGATTTCAGAATGATTAAATAAAAACTAAGCATAAATCAAGTGCATCTGTTTTTTTAATCAAAAGAAATACTACAAGTGATCAATGCTGAAGAGTCTCCTGTAAATAAAACTTATAAATTTCTTTAACTTACATTCTACCATCATTCTTCTTGAAAAACTGTTTTTATACTAATTTTACATTGTTTTGTTCTTTGAAACAGTCTCCAGAACCATTAATATAGATATTATTTTGCTCATTGCCATCATGTGCTGTTCATATCAAAATCACAGCTAACACAATGAAAAACATCATAGCAGGCTTAATGAATAATCCACCACCTTCAAATGTCAGAACTTGTCAGGCCTTAGAATATCCTAAGGTATTATATCCTTGTTTCCCACAGACATGATTGAATATTTCAATTTTTTAGATTAAAAGAAACATATATCATTGAAATGAGGAAAAATAATTCCCAATGTATTAACCTAGCCTGATACAAAAGGCTAAAAAATAGTGAACCTAGAGGCAGTCCTTCTTTGGAAATATCTCTGAAGGCATGCCATTTCAAACAGTTTTCTCTATATCTATCCTTATACCCACAGGCAACTTCAGTTATAACTCTCAAAAAATGACAACATTTTATAGCACTTTTATGAAATTCCACACCTGCAGAAACAGCTATGTATTTACAATATGATGTCTATGGCAACCTGATAAATCCACACAACTCAAAATTTTCTTGGGGATAAAAGACAAATATTTATTGAGAACAAATCTGAACAACTGGTTTTACATTCTAAGCCACAAGAAAATAGCAAAGCTACAAAGACGAGACAAAAACTGAAAAAAGCAGCTTACTGTCTTTCACTTTAACTTGATAACACTTAGATGACCCAGGTCCTCTCTCTTGGCCTGTTTCTCCAAGTACATTTTCGAGTTTACAGCTCACCAATGATTCTGGGTTAAAACCAACTTTCTCCTGAGCATCAGAGGTTGAAGCTTTCAGATGAGCTCTCTCTCCAACTTCTCTGGGGTTCCTGGGAGATGAGGCAGAGGTGCAAATGTAAAAGTCTGGCAAGTTTCTTTCCTGAGGGGAACCATTTCTCACTGCTGACAGTGACAGTGGAAAATTTAAGATGTGCTACTCACTCCAAGGACTGATGCATGCGTGCAGCCTGGAGTATGTTCACTGGTCCTTTCCCTAGGTCCTTTACTATGAAGTGGCGAGACAAGCTTCTCTTTCTGCTCTTTCAGGGAGCTTTTCAGGGAGCTGAGGCTATGTCTCAGCTTCATGCAGAACCATCAGCCTGGAGAGAGACTTTCTTGGCTCACCATTGTCAAGGATACTGTTGTGAAGTGTGAGAGGTAGTGGGATGAGCACCAGGCATGGGGTCAGTGGAATCTACTGTGGACTTTCTGTGGAACCACATCTCTGTGTACTTTGACCCAGTCATTTAACTTCGGATTCATTTCATCTGCTGGAAAACCAAGGGTTAATTTAAAACATCCTTCAGGGAGGCGTGGGTGAGAGGATCACTTTAAGTTTGAAGGCAGCCTGGTCCAAGAATGCAGCCAGTTCCAAACCAGTCAGGGCTACACAGTGAGACCCGGTCTCAAAACAATACACATAACAAAAGCAAGCTCCACCAAAGAAAATCCAACAAAAACCACTTTTTGTATCTTTACCAGCAAAACTGCCTGGGCTCCATGCTCCTACAGAAATATGGCTTCTGAGCTACAAGCTGTCACAAAGAAGAAAGTTTTTTATGCTTTGAGAGGCCATTGGCCACCTTTAGAGCTGATTCAGATTACACACTTCCAGCAACACTGTGTTCACAAATTTTCATACCACATAAAAGCAGCAAATGAAAAGAGCCCAGCAAAGAGCTGCACAAGATAGCCAGAGCTAGTCGACTACATTTTTGATTCAATAAACACTTGGTTGAAAGCTATCACATGTTGGGCCCTGTACCTAGGGTTGAGGCATAAAGTTGAGCAAGGAAGGCCAAAGGCAAAAATCTTCTAAGCGACAAGGACGAAGAGGGAGATAGTAAACAGTACAGAGCAGGACAGGGTGTTCACAAAAGTACCAAAACTATGGAAACAGGAGAAAAAAGGGGGGGCGGGTCACATATCTGTAAGCTACAGTTCTGAATAGTCCTTTTCTAACAGGCTGAAAAGGAGCACACGTGGTTTTAGAAGGCATAGAGAGAATGTCTCTGTTAAGTTTTAGAAATATCTCCTTTCAAAAAGAGAAAAATGGTTTAAAAAAAAAAGTTTTGGCACTTAAGAGGGGTAAGTTGGCTGTGTGTTCACCCAGGCAGGCAGACACACATTCAGTGCCCCGCCACGCCTGTGAGGTGACCTGCCACGGAATTTTGAACTGCTTTGGGACACTGGGCAAACACGTGTCCTCCCTTGCCACAGAGGTTGCAAATGATGATCTTCCTGCAGTAAGGACTCTTGTGCCCCTCTTCCCCACACCTGTAACACCTGTCCTGCGTGCAGGTGCCGGTCATATGGGTCTGAGAACCACATTTAAAGCACGTCTTGGGCTGCCCCTTGTACCAACTGTAGCCCCTCTCTGTTCCCAAGAAGAAGGAGCCAGGCAGGTGCCTCACTCCTCCCTCCCCCTGGCGCAGCTCAATCTCACACTTGTACTCCCCAGTCCAGATCCCAAACCTGTCAGTCACTTTCATTGGCAAGGCCAGCACATCACAGTGGCGCTTGAGCCAGGTCACGATATCCTCCACATCCACGGTCTCATTCTGGAAGAGGATGAATATGGTCTTCAAGCTGGACCTGCTCTGTCCCAACACCACAAAGTTCTCCCAGCAGTCGTCCTTCTCCCGCTTTTCCTCATAGACGCGGAGAAACAGGGCTAGCTTATCTGCGGATCTGAAGCTCACATCAAACTGGCGGCTGCCAGGGATCTGGATGACAGCACAGATGTCCCCAGGGTCCATGCCAAGGGAGCGCAGGATGAGCGCGCCCACCACGAAATCGCGGGTCGGACAGGCACTTTCTTCTCCCTGGAAACAGATGCGCACAAGGAAGCGGCCCTTACCCGGCCTGGAGGCTGGAGGCTCATCCTGGAGTGGTCGCTCTGTAATTGCGTCTTTGATTGTGACAGGCCTGGGAGGGGACGCCATGGCCGCTGCTGCCGCCGCCGCCGCCGCTGCCACCTCGGCCATCTTCCTTTGACTGGCATCTCCGGCTCCCTCCATCCTGCAAGCATCTGCAGCGTAGACACCATGGTCTCTGCTGAAGACCCTTGGGTCCCAGGGGCCGGCAGGTGGGAAGTGACCGAGGCCAGCAGGTGGGAGTTGACTGATGCCAGCAGCTGGGAAGTGACTGCGGCCGGCAGGTGTGAAGAAGCCTGGGTTTGGTGTGGCCAGGCCTGCCGGGCTGCCCAGTCTGCCACCCGCACCTGCGCCCCTTTCTTCTCCCCGCCACTGCTCACGGAAGTCGTGCTTCTTCTCAGCCAGGTTCTTCACCACCTGAGCCCAGCCCATCTTCTTGCCTGTGCCCTGGGCTTCCTCAGTCTGGTTCATAGGCTGCTGGGCGAGCAGGATCTGCAGCTGGCTCTGCTGTACATCCTCCTCTGCTCTGCCACCTGTCGCCATGTTGCCTCTTTCCCAGACGAGAAAATTGTTTTTTTTTAAACTATTTTTTTACATTGCTGTGTTCTTAGAAATAGTCCCCTGAACCATTAATATAGTTATTATTTTACTCATCATCATCATTACGATCGTCTATTAATATCAAAATCACAGGTAACACAACTGAAAACATCAAGTCAGACTTGATGATCATACCACTGCATTCAAATATATAGCTTATCAGGACTTAGAATATCCTAGAGCATTATATCCTTGTTTCCCTCATACATGACTGAATATTTACATTTTTTATTAAAAGAATCATATATCATTTAAATGAGCAAAAAATAATTCCCAATGTATTAACCTGGTCTGAAACATAAAAGCTTAGAATTAGTGAACCCTGAGGCATTCCTTCTTTGGCAACATCTCTGAAGGCGTTTCATTTTTAACAGTTTTCTATATATTGTTATAACCACAGGCACCTTTAGTTTTAACTCTCCATAAAGACAACATTTTACTGCATTAGTACAAAATTCCATACAGGCACAAACTGTTATCTACTTACAATGTCATGTCTACAGCCACCTGTTAAATCCACAGAATTCAAATCTTCCCTGGGCAAAGAAAGTACGGTAATCAACGCTAAGATGCGATTCATGGATTCATGATTCCAAGGAACAGGATTCTGCCTGTGGAAAAAAATGTCTTCTAAGAAGATGCGGAACCTCAAAGTCCAATGTTTAGAAAATAGGAACACTAACCAAAAATATAATGCAAAGTAAAGAAACAACCAAACAAGGGTAGCAGCATGAAAACAAATACCGTCATGCTGGCGCATTGTGGAAATTCCGTGGGCTCCACACACTAAGGAGAAAAGCTAAGGAGAAAGGATGGATGCTAAGTTAGATAGAAGCAGGTTTTTGAACAATGACTTTGTGAGGCCTTTCAATTCCAGAAGGCAATGATAAAAATGTTAATTTATCATTGGCACATACTCTAAAATGCCTCATTTATTTCTGTATATATTAGTGTATCTATGAAAAATAATAAATTCACTAAGAAGTAGTATTTTGTCAGGAATATCCTGGGGTAGACGTGGTATTTTGCGAGGTAAAATAAAGAAGAGTGGAATTATATAAATAGAGACCACATGTGAGAATGATTAACTACATCAAAGATGCATACACATATATGCATATGCATTTTGATACGCACACACACACACACACACACACACACACACATATATATATATTATTTCTACTGGGAAATGTGTGTCAGAAGGAGGTCTATCTACACACACATACAAAACCACTTATACATACATGAAAGTAAGTATATGGTTCTACACATATCATGGATATTGTGACAACTGCACATCTCTGACCATGAAGGGGAATCAGCATTTTCTCTCAGGTATCAGTAATGAGTTATTTGGTTAACTTCTTGGCCAAGAGAGCTCCCATAGTCCCCCACTGGTGATTCACAAACCATTTCCAAACCAGGGTTAGGCCTCCACATATGAGGGTGATAAGCTGTTACTGCAGATCCTACATACTTAGTTCATCATAGAATAGATATCCACATGGTAAGTCGTTGGAAACAGCACTGGGGATGACAGCATGGGATAGGAATGACAAAAACTCCTTTGATAAAACTCCAGGAAGATCACAATGCCACATACTCATGAGCTACATGACAAAAACCAGCAATGTGGAGTAGTCTTCTACTTTTCCTACTTTTATCCCTGTGGCCTATTTCTAACAGGAATAATCAATTACTTTCAAGGATTATGATTCATCCCATGAGGTGACTATATCCCCAACACTCATAAATAGAACTGAGACTAAATTGTCAAAGAACTATAAACATTATTTCTCTCATCCCACTGGAGATTAATTGAAATAACATGAGTCCTGAAGTCATAGTGATAAGCTGATATATCTGATTAAATCATGACCTGCATCAGAGAAATTTCATCTCATATTAATAGGGAATTAACACAAGGATATACAAGAGACATTTTATATAGACGCTGAGAAGCTTTGGATAATTATGTTATGATGTTTAATGCCTTTTTCATACAGCTGAGCAAAAGCCTCCTGTATCTGTGTTGAAACCGATAATATTCTTAAATTTTCAGAGCTGGGGGATCATTCCTTAATGACCATATTTCACAATCTCAACTTTCCTATCTGTCTGACAAATTCAGAATGTGAGTTTTCACACACATGATAAGGCATTCACAGTTACCAAGCTTATAAAAATTCCAGATACAAAAAAAGAAAACAAAGAAATCTGGGATCTTAATGACTTTCAATGGAATGATGTAATACCTGACTGTCACTAGAAGTAAATAACTGATTTCCAACAATGTTTATGCTTACATCATAGAGATGAATTTGGTGACCAGGAAAATAATCATGACCAAGATTTCCTATGTGTCAAAAGGTATTGGCAATGCCCACCAACATTTGAAAGTTGTACCTCTGAGTCTGTAAATGGCAAACAGATTATAAGAACTAAATTTCATGTGCTATTCTTTATTGTCCACCCAGAGACTCTAGTGATGGAAAGGCTAGTGTTTGGAACAATTATGGGTTGATACTTTCAGTGACTCTAGGTAATTGGATAAAAGTGATAATACCATAGCCTTTCCCACAGTGGATTTCCCTGTGATTAGAAAGAGCAGAACTCTCTTTTTGTGTGCCAGTTAGTAAAGCCTAAATTAGATTAATTTCCTTGTTTATAATGCAGCACATTTCAACTGAGACTGGGATGTCACAGAAGCAGGCACATTTACACACACATGCAAAACCACTTTTACATGAATGAAAGTAATTGATATGGTTTATACATATCATGGAAATATTGTTACAACTGCACATCTCTGACCGTGAAGGAGAAACAGAGTTTTCTCTTAGGTGTTCAGTAATAAATTATTTTGTTAATTTCTTGGGCAAGAGAGCTCCCATAGTCCCCCACTGTTGATTCGCCAACAATTTCCAAACCAGGGTTACACAACCTCATATGAAGTTGATGAGCTATTTTTGAATTTCCTACATTCTTTTTTGTCACAGAGCAGATATCCACATGGTACCTCATATGAAGCTTCACTGGGAATGACTACATGTCATAGGAATGAAAACAGCACATTTTCCAGCAAGAACAAAATGTCTCATACTCCTGAGCTACATGTCAAAAACACAGCACATGTAGAGTAGTCTGCTTCTTTTCTCCTTTTGTCATAGTGGCCTATTTATAATAGGTGTAATCAGCTGCTCATTCCATGAGATGAATAAATGCCCTACGCTCCTAAAAGGACCAGGAAACTGAGACTAGAATTTCAGAGACCCATAAAATTATTTCTCTCATTCCACTGGAGTAAAATTGAAATAAAATGAGTCCAGAGATATAGTGATATGCTGAAAGATCTGGTTAGCACTTGAACCTCATCAGAGAAATTTCATCTCGTATTAATTGGTAATAAATACAATGATATGCATGGTACTCTTTCTATGAACATGTATGGGCTTTGAGTAAATGTGTAATGATGTTTAGTGCCTTTTTCATATAACAGAAATAAAGCATCATGTAACTGTGTTGAAAAGGTACCAGAAACATTCTAACAGATTCAGAGCTGGAATATCATTCCTTAAAGACCATGTTTTACAATCTCAACTTTCCTATCTTTCAGAGAAATTCAGAATGTGAGATTTCAGAAACAAGATAAGGCATTCACAGATACTAAATATATACACACACACACACACACACACACACACACACACACAAGAATGACAGAAATAAGAAGCTACTTTTGTAAATAGTAATGGTGCATTTAGCCTTAGTAATGGTTAACTGTACATAGACAGTTTGGATGTTGTATCTTACTTGGCCTAATGATTATGTCACATTTTGAGGTATTTGTATTATAGTGTAATATTCAGAATCCTTATATACTTTTTATAACTTATCCTTGATATTTATGCATTTATGCGTGGTTTCACATATGTCTGCATGCATGTGCCATTCATTTTGGATTCAAAGTTCCATAAAGTCTCACAAAATTCTTTGCTCATTATTCATAAACAAATACAGATATTTTGAGAATATTAAAAAATTATTTGCATTTCCCCTAGTAGAATTCTGCTTGAGTCATCATTATCAGTCCTCTGTCTTTAATTCATACATGTATTCTCTTTAGTATATCATCTGTGTTTAGAGAAAGCCCCTGTATTGATTTTATTGTGGGGCATGGACAGACTCTCAGGGATAACATGCATGGGAAATTCTGCCTTTCTCTCTTCAACAGTAGTATAAACATTAGAGCACACTGAAACAATATTTGTTTAATGATCCTGTTTCAGTATGTACTAAAACAGTGCTTTGCTTCATAATGAACAATTATGTATGCACACTCAGCTGATACAGGGTGCCAAAAGATCTATCAAATATTAGTTGTATGCACAGCTGTATTAGCAAAGTCAGATTGACATAGTGTTTCACACAGGGAGATAATTTGCCAAACATTTTAAACAAGCTGGACAGTAATACTCCATGATATTACTCACAGGACATAACACTCGTGTCCTGTGATTGGATGGTGATGCCTGTATGCTTGATTTTTCATGTATGTTTTCAGGAATTAGAAACAAGGTAATCATATTTCCAAGCTGCCAGTTTGCTGCTCCAGCTTTCTACTAGGCTTTGCTTATTAGAAGCAAATAAGGTAAATACAACATAAGGGATATTTGTCAGAGACCACACAGATGTTCCCTAATGTAAGCACCTACTCAGCATGTTTCCCTACATATAATAGGTGCCTGTACTCACAATGTTTCAACATTCAATTTGATTAGATACCTAAATTTCAGGCAATAATTTGATCTCAAAAATTATTATGGAGGCCAACATAGGATCAACTGGCATTGACTTATATCCTCCAGACCCATATACACACATGTGCAAAAAATCTCCACAGTGTACACAACTATAGAAATATGGCAACATAGAGATTCTCATCTCAAAAAATAAACTACAACAATTAAATTAAAATGAATGTGGAGAGAGGTGAAGTCCTTAGTGAATGTTTCTCATCTCCAGGATGGTGTCAAGGAACTCAATATCTCACACCAAAGGGTTCTGTAAGGAAGTCACCAGGTACAGGTCAGTGAGATGCCAATGACTTGCACTGTTAGAAGACTCTGTGTTGGGGGTGTATGTAGAACATCATCAACAACAAGAAACAAACAAACAAAAATAACATGTAAAATGCCAGCACAATCAATGGAACAACATAGTGCTGTGGAATATTATCTCTAGGTTTGTTAGTTTTATTTATGTTACATTTGTTTAACTCTGTGAAGCTGTGTTACTGTGCCTTTGCACAATACCTCATGGTCAAATAAAGACCTGGACAATAGCAAGGCATGAGATAGGATAGCCTTGGCTGGCAGGCAAAATATACATAGAAGAGAAAAATTGGAGAGAGGAGATATAAGATCTAGGAGCCAGAGAAGGAGTAAGACATTATGGGCCAGCTACCCAGCTGCAAAGCAAGTCACAGAGTGAGAGTAAGATTTATAGAATTAACACAAAGGGAAATACTTAGAGGTAAAATGAAGACAGGATAAGTTAAGGAAAACTGGCTAAAAACTAAGCCAAGCTAAGGCCAGGTATTTGTAATTAAGAAAAAATTTCATGTGTGATTCATTTGGGAGCAGGGTGGCAAGCCCTCTGAAAGAGCAAAAAAAATCAACAAAACAACATAGTTTTACATCACATAAATATATATCATCATTTTACAGACTATGAAAAATATTACTGTAAAATTAGCAGAGAATTGTGTTAAATATTCAAGCAAATTCCAAACATAGATACTTCTCCAAATGATATATATCACTCTACAAAAAACAAAAATATTTTCATAATTAGTGAATACAATTGTAAGCACCCTGGGACAGTATATGGAAATGTGTCAGATGGACTATAAAGTATACAGGTTATAGTACAGAAATAGGCAATGTGGGCCTGAAAGATGATTACAGGCCTAGGAAATAGGGTAGAGAAGCTAAGAGGCAGGAAATTTCCCAGCAAGAGTGGAGGTAGTCACATGTGCAGAGTAAAAGAGAAGTAAAGAGCTGCCACATGGCAGGATGTAGAATATTAGAGATGGGTTCATTTAATTCATAAGAGCTAGTTGGGAAGAAAAGTTATGGTTAGGCTTTCAAAATTAATATGATGTCTCTGTGACATGATTTGGGAGATGGAGAGTAAAGAAAGTACTGCTACAGGCATGCCAAAATTGATGTGCAACTAACTAAACCTCGCACATATATCAGGAAATCTATGGACAAAGGATGGATGCCAAGATACAAAAGATGCAAATCTATTGGACAATAACATTAATAGGCCTTTCACTTCCAAATGGTCAATACTAAAAATGGCTACATATAATCACCACGTTCTGTACATAGTGTGGGTTAGTTATGTATACATTTATATATGTATGATAAAATAATCTTAATAAGAAATTGTATTCATTTTGATATCTACTAGAACAGACATTGTATTAAAAGAAGCAGAAAAATATGAAATAATCTAAATACCGTACTTGTGTGAAATTTTAAACTATTTCAAGAAAGTATGCATATGCATACATCATACACACACACACATATATGTGTAAACAAACTCATACATATACACATATATGAATTTATGTAAATGTTTTAAATGCACCATAGTGTTTTGGAAACTTATTGTAAAAAAATTAACACACCTATACTATGAAGTGATATCAGAATTTTTCTTCTGATTACCTCAGCCATGAAGGTAGGCTCTCAGACAACCAATATGGAGGTGCTAGCCACCAATGCCATGTACCAACACATGCACTAAACTGAGCCATTTTAAACTGCAAATAACATAGGAGTTTAGGATTTGTCTCATGAGATCAAATGAAAATAAAACTGTACAGCAAAGAAAGAACTGGACAGAAAAAAATTCTAGATGGGTGACAGTGTGTTTAACAATGTTCACCTACCAGTGACAATGCTGCTCTTTTGTAATCCACACTTCATCATACAAGAAGAATGCTGAGGAGTCTCCTGTACATAAAAACCTCAGAATTTGATGAAATTGTACTCTATCATTGTTGCTCTTAAAGATAAGGTAATTTAAACAATTTGTGTGTTATTAGGATGTTAGAAATAGTCCCTTAAACCATTAATAGAGCTAGTATTTCTACTTATAATCTACCAGCTTTATTAAGGTCAAAGCTCCAGCAAACAGGGCTACAAAATTTCAAGGTAAACAATGATTTTTACCAGCTCCTTCAAATGTCATCCTTTACCAACATTTACTCTTTCATAGGGTATTACTTGTTTTTTTTTTGTTTGTTTTTTGTTTTTGTTTTTAGCGACAGGGTTTCTCTGTGTAGCTTTGTCCCTTTCCTAGAACTCTTTTTGGAGACTAGGCTGGCCTCGAACTCACAGAGATCTGTCTGCCTCTGCCTCCCAAGTGATGGGATTAAGTGGTGTGTGCCACCACCGCCCAGCAGGCATTACTTCTTTTGGACCCAAAAAGATTTTAGAATGCTTTCACTTTTTTTTGCAGTAATGCAGGCATATATCACTGACAGGAAGACAAAGTTTGCCCTTTACAATAACCTAGCTGACTACACATGACTAGGGAGATAGTGGACCCAGAAAGACAGCCTTCATCTGCAAATTCTCTGAAGGCATATAATTTCTAACAGCATACTAATGATTTATTATCATAACCACATGCAACACTAGTTATAGTGTCAGATAAAAAGCATAATTTTACAGCATTTTTACACAAAAACTTTAATGGCACAGAATTTTCATTGTTTTGCCCCAGGCCAACTGATCAATTGACACAACTCACAGTCACATTTATACTAAGAAAATATGGCATGTCCTAGTCAGATACAATTCATTTTAAAAGGAAAAGGATGTGTGTGTGTGTGTGGTGTACACAGTGCCTTCTAAGAAAGAAAGGGAATTAATATGCACAAAGATTAGAAAACTGGAAGGCCACAAAAAATTAACTGAAAGCCAGTATACAACCAAAAAAAAAAAAAAGAAAGAAAAAGAAAAAGAAAAGTAAAAGGTTAGCACAATGAAATCATAAATTGCCATGCCAACACAGATGGGAAACTTTCTCAAATTCTGACATCCTAAGAAAATTCACAGACAAATATTATCTGTTATGATACAAAGGATACATTTATACTCTACAATAACATTGATAGGCCTTTCAACTCCAAAAGGTCAACATTAAAAAATCTTTACACATAATCACTGTTGGAGACTGACCCAGGACTCTTTGACCCAGGACTGTTATGTCTTGAGTTTTCTGCTTCATGGAATCTTGCAAAAACAGGGCGTCCTTGGCCTAACCACAAAATGTACGTTTAGATAAGCCACCTGGAATAAACTGTAATCAGCCAGCTGCAAGAGCCTGGAACCAAAAACACTCCCACCCTGACCACCCTGACTTCTTCTCAAAATTTCCCACTCTCCTTTCCCTGCTCCCCCTCCCTGCCTGAAATCCTGTTTATAAGCTGCAACATCCTGCCAATAAATGAGACTTTGATGTGACTCAGACTGACTCTGTATTTCTTTATGCGCCTGGTCTCCTTCTCTCTCGCCCCCATTGGCTTTCAGGTGGTTCCCTCCTCGAGACTCTTGAATAACCTGTTCTGCTGGACAGGTCAAGTGGCACCCAACGTGGGGCTCGAGGCAAGGCGATCCACCAGACAACAGATGGAAAGAAGGTCCGGCCGGACACACACACACACACACACACACATTTTGGTAGAGGCACTCGGACAGCATCACTAGTGCTACTCGGGCTACCTTGAGGTAAGACTTGTCGTCCCATAAGCCATGGGCAAAGTTCTATCTAAAGAAGCTCTCTTCATAAAGGAGATGAAGGATAATCTCAGGGAGAGGGGAATAAGAGTAAAAAAGAAAGACTTGATAGAATTTTTCTGTTTCGTGGAGGAAAAATGTCCCTGGCTGGTTATCAACAGCCCGGGCATTCACCCTCTGACTTGGAATAAAGTAGGAAAAGATATCAATAATATGCTCAAAGAAGGGGAAAATATCCCCTATGCATTTTTCAGCTTCTATGGAGTAATAAGAGATATCCTAAAGGACTCAGAAAAGGATGGTAGAGTGTCACATTTACTGGCACTCGCAGAGGACCTATTAAATGATGTATCCTATCCAGAAGAAAAAAAGGGCGAAATAGCTTCAGTTAAGGCAGGTCAGAAAAATGAGAGGGTTAACGCTGCAGCCAACACAGAGAGTCGGGACAGAACCAATAGTAAAAGCGAAAACAAAAGCAGCCTCGTGAACGAGGCAACAGGGGAGACTGGCTCTTGCTCTCCTTCTCTAAAAGATGAACCCGTATTGGAAAAGGACTTGGACCCCCCTTTAATCGGACCTCCCCCTCCCATTAAGTCTCTGTATCCTGTTATCCACAAAGACAAGGGTGATCATTGGCTAGATCCCACCTTAGAGGCCAGCTTAGAGGAGGAGGCAGCACGCTATGAGAGGGAGAGATACGATCCACTTAGGTCTCAGACTCTAACGGCCCTCACGAGGTGCCTCCCGGTTACTGGAGGGTCAAATGTCTTACAATGGCCTCCCCCTCCTCTGCCTGAATTTGTCCCTTCTGCCCCCTTAGACCCCCCTTCATCGTTACCCGGGGTCTGGAGCCTGCTTGCCACCAAGGAATCTCTTTTAGGTCAAGTCCGTATTCTAAAGGAGGTCCTTTCATTAAAAGGGAGCTTAAGGACCTCACCCACCAGATTTAAACTCTACAGGCTGACCTCACTGAAACGGCCTCACCTCCTAAAGTAAGCACAAAAAGACATGGTACTCAGAGGCGGGCGCCTGCAGTGTCCCTCTCCTTCCCAGTAATAACTCGCTCGACTGGTCAGCCTCGAAGTACTGGGGAGGCGGGACAATCAGGGGAAACAGAGGAAACAAAGGACAAGCCAGACTCGTCCAGGAAGGAGGAGACATAGAGAGAAATGATGGGGAGACTGATAATGCGGCTTCGGGCTCCGAGGAAGAAGCCAAAGATGAACAGGCCGATGACGGGGGAGAGCCAGGAGAACCTAATGGTCGTGGCTCTCAGAGCTCCCATATTTTCAAGAAAACTTAAACATCTGAAGGATTTACATTCAGCTGTTAAAAATTATGGCATTAATGACCCGTTTACCATCTCAGTCCATGAGTGGAATAAGATTGTCCAATCAGTCTTGACTCATAGCCAATATTTGACTTGGAAGGCTGAATTTATAGATAGGGCTGAAACACAGGCTGCATTAAATAAACACAGCCCACAGATGACCTCCTGGTCCTTACACAAACTGACAGGGTGAGGTAATTTCACCGCGGAATATAAACAGAGAGACTTGCCGGTAGGACTCTTGGCACAAACCTCCCAGGCAGCTCTAGCGGCATGGCGGGCCGTCCCCTCCATGGGGTAGGCCAGCACTTCACTGTCCAAGGTAATACAGGGAGCTAATGAGCCTTATGCTCAATTTGTAGCTAGACTATTGGAAGCCGCTGAACGTATCTTGGGAGAGGATGGTGCTGAAAACATCATGGTTAAACAACTGGCTTTAGAGAATGCCAATGCAGCCTGTAGAGCCACCTTGAGGGGCAAAACTCAAACAATGGACCTTAATGGCATGATTAAGCTGTGCAGTGAAGTAGACTCTTTTGAACACAAAATTTCAAAATCCATCAGTCTAGCCATAGGTCCTGTCCTTCAGCCCATGGCCGGGAAGTCAGGAGGAGCCAAAAATTGTTTTAGATGCGGAGCCCCAGGCCACTTTGCTCGCTACTGTCCCACCAACCCCAGGCCCACCAACCCCAATCCCGGGACTTCTTCCCCCAACTCTGACCCTCGCAGTCCAGCCCCCGGGGTATGCCCCCGATGTAGGTGGGGACGGCACTGGGCTAGCGATTGCAGCTCCACATATGATAGTGTGGGCCAACCCCTGACTGCAGTCCAGGGAAACGGGCTGAGGGCCCCGGTCTGGGGCCCCCCTCCTCAGCGACCATCCTCTCTCCAGTCAGGAACCAACAACCCTTTTGCCCACCCTCAGCAACAGGGAACTACATGTCCTCAGGGCAATCTAACCCACCTTGCTCAAGCTTATCTAGAGCCACCCCAGGTAGCGCAGGATTGGACCTCTGTTCCTCTGCCACCCAAATTGTAACTCCAGAAGAAGGAACGGTAGTGATAGAAACGGGTTTTCGGTCTTCCCCCACCCGGCATGTTCTTCCTTGTCATCGGCCGAGCTTCCAGTTCGATACAGGGGCTCACAATCACCCCAACCATAGTCGATGGCAACTACCATGGAGAAATAAAATTTCTGTCTTCAGCCTCTTGAGGCCCAGTGGGTCAACGTATAGCTCAGGCCCTACCACTCCCATTAACTGGGAAATTTCAACATAAAAATACCTCCCGTGGTTTCTCTCATCCCGGCTCATCTGACATACTCTGGGTACAGCAACTGACTGAAAGCCGACCCACTATAAAACTTCTGTTAGACGGGAAACCCTTCCTTGGCCTTCTGGATACTGGTGCTGATGATGCTACCGTTATCTCGAGAAGACACTGTCCCACCGCGTGGCCTTTGGAGCCCACAGCCACCCATTTAAAAGGGATAGGGCAGACACAAAATACCCTTCAGAGTTCAAAAATATTACAATGGAAGGATCCTGAGGGGAACACAGTGATTGTAAAACCTATTGTAGTTGAGGGACTACCGGTCAATCTGTGGGGCCCTGACATTATGACTCAGATGGGGATCATCATGATGAGCCCTAATGACAAAGTGACCCAAATGATGTTAAAAATGGGCTTCTTACCAGGAAAAGGTCTGGGGAGGCATGAACAAAGGCCCACACAACCTATTATGGCCAAGCCAAAATTAGACAGAAAAGGACTGGGTACGGGTTCTACGGACCTTTTTTCCTAAAGACCACTTTTCTCCCTGCACGCCACGCTGACAAAATAACATGGAAGTCAGATGACCCAGTGTGGACAGACCAGTGGTCCTTGCCTCAAGAGAAGGTCCAGGCTGCCCTTCAGTTAGTGCAGGAACAGTTAGACCAAGGGCACCTCAAACCCTCTACCTCCCCATGGAATACTCCTATTTTTGTCATCAAAAAAAGGACTGGAAAATGGAGGTTATTACAGGATCTTAGAGAAGTTAACAAAACTATGATGCCAATGGGGGCGTTGCAACCAGGGCTACCCTCGCCTGTAGCCATCCCCAGAGGACATGCCAAGACAGTTATTGATATTAAAGATTGCTTTTTCTCTATTCCCCTTCATACTGCTGATTGTAAAAGATTTGCCTTTTCTATTCCCATTACTAATCAGATTGGACCAAATCCACGCTTTCAATGGAAGGTTCTGCCCCAAGGAATGGCCAATTCACCCACTCTTTGTCAGAAATATGTGGCCCAGTCTATTGATCCAATTAGAATGCAGTTTCCTGAGGCCGATATCATCCACTATATGGATGACTTGTTGATCGCTGCTGAGACAATGGAAAGGACACATCTAGTGGCACAAAGCTTGGTACAGGCCTTACAAGATAGGGGGTTCCACATCGCCCTGGAAAAAATTCAGACACAATTTCCTTTTCTGTCCCTGGGGTTCGAACTACACCCTGAGCTTCTCTATACTCAAAAGATTCTGATCAGGAGGGATACTTTGCTCTGCCTCAATGATTTTCAAAAACTACTGGGAGATATCCAATGGCTACAGCCTTACGTAAAAATGACAAAGGGGGACATATGTCCTCTTGAAGATATCCTCAAAGGAGATTCTGATCCCCTCTCTCCCCGACACCTCACCGTGGATGCGGAAAAGGTACTCAATAAAGTTGATTTGGCCATCACCCAGCAACATGTCAGGTTTTTCTCTCCTGCCTTACCCATGCGTTTGATAGTCTTTTCTACAGAGTTTGCCTCCACTGGTTTGTTATGGCAAGAGTCTGTGCCCTTACTTTGGGTTGCTAAAAGAAAAGTGGGGAGGCCACTAAGGATGTCATCAATCATATGCTACATGTTTTCACTGTGCTGGGACAGCCAAAATGCATAAAAACTGACAATGGCCCGGGGTACACTAGCAATAGATTTAAGCAATTCTGCTTGCAATTGGAGATAAAGCATGTCACTGGAATACCCTATAACTCTCAGGGACAAGGCATTGTGGAACGGGCTCACCAAACCCTAAACAACACTATTAGTAAACTCAGCTCACGGAAACCTTGTCCCCTATCAAGGGGAACCAAAGGATGTTGCTTGCACATGCCCTCTTTGTGTTAAATTTCTTGACTTTGGATGGCTTGGGAAAATCCGCAGCCAAATGGCACTGGCACCCAGAGACCAGCCCAGGATACACCCAGGATCTCTGGAAAGATCCCATCACTAGAAAATGGGGTGGCCCAGATCCAGTACTAATCTGGGGAAAAGGGTCTGCATGTATCTATGACACCAAGGAAAATGGGGCCCGCTGGTTGCCCGCAAGATTAATTAAACCCTACTCTGTAAAAAGGGTCCCCTAAAAATAAATAATAATCTTGGGTCCAGGAATTAGCCCTGAGACATGAATCTTTCTTTTGCAGGTACCCCTGCGACCCAAGGAAGGAGAAGGACCATGAGTGCTCTCGTTGCTCTCCCAGCATGCCTCAAGACCAGGAAAACCCGCCTCTATGCTCTTCCTTTTCTTTTAATTTTGACCGCCATCTCTATGGCCCAGACCAGTCCCCATGCTTTTAAAAAAACTCACTTGTCAGGTCATCTCCCAAACTGGGGAAATGGTCTGGCAGACGTCTGCCAATCACAACCCTTTGTCATGGTGGCCGGACCTGACACCTGATTTTTGTCAATTGGCTGCGGGATTAGATACTTGGCACATCCCGGATAAAGGTATCAATGAGTTAAATACAAGTCATGGTAGTTCCCCTCATAGTTAGCGCGCCTACACTGGATGCAGCAG
The DNA here is from genome assembly GCF_903995425.1 of Onychomys torridus. NCBI lineage: Eukaryota > Metazoa > Chordata > Mammalia > Rodentia > Cricetidae > Onychomys > Onychomys torridus. The sequence continues at coordinate 282,397 of NW_023411978.1, forward strand.
TCCCACCGCACGATGTCGACTTGCCCAGTCTGACTTTTATGTCTGTCCCAGAGATGGTAGAAATCCTGCTCAGGCATATAAATGTGGAGGATTTGAAAAATATGTCTATGCCTCATGGGGATGCGAAACAACTGGAAGTGCCTACTGGCGCCCTTCATCCTCCTGGGACCTGATAACTGTTAAGCAAAATTATAACAAGATCTATGCAGGGGCCAGTGGATGCTCCTGGAACAATATACCAAAATCCCTTATGTGGGGACTGTCCCTTCCCCTCAACATCTCTTTTACTGAGAAAGGAAAATCATTTTCAGGTTGGGCTACAGGTCGCACCTGGGGCCTGCGATGGTATCAGTCAGGCTCAGACCCAGGAGTTACGTTCAAAATAAAATTACAAATAGAAAATCTTAACTCTGTCCCCATTGGACCCAATCCAGTCCTCCCCAAAACTCTGGGCAAGCTCCCAGCCCCAGCCAAAGCAGCTGGGGCTCCCAGCCCCAGCACCCACTCCGGTTGGCACCCTCTCCTCCTCTCTACCGAATGCCTCCTCCTTTACCCCACAAACCACAGATAATAGACTGTTTAGCTTAATACAAGGAGCATATATGGCCTTAAATACTACAAGCCCAGATAAGACCTTGGATTGCTGGCTTTGCCTTACCTCCAGCCCCCCTTATTATGAGGGAATCGTCTTTCAGTCTGCTGCCAGCAACCTCTCCTCCCCTAGCAGCAGGTGCCAAGCTAACCCTCATAGATTGACACTCTCTGAAATCTCGGGGCAGGGATTCTGTTTGGGTATGGTACCATCGACTCACTAACATCTCTGCAACCAGACAATAACACCCACCAAGGGAAGCTACTATCTTGAGGCACCCAATGGGTCCTACTGGGCCTGCAACAGCGGATTAACCCCCGGTGTGTCTGCTCAGATATTTAATAACTCCCATGAATTCTGTGTACTTGTTCAGCTGTGGCCTCGTGTCACATATCATGAGGAAAGCTCAATGATAGAATTCGTTGAACAGAGGGGCAGATACATTCGAGAGCCTGTATCTATGACTATTGCCCTCTTGTTAGGCATCAGAGGCATTGCTGCTGGAGTTGGTACAGGAACCACTGCTCTTGTACAAAACAACCACCTGATGCAGTTACAAATGGCCATGACCACCAATCTAGAGGCTATAGAAAGATCCATTTCAGCCCTTGAAAGATCACTCACTTCACTTTCAGAGGTAGTACTACAAAACAGAAGGGGTCTAGATCTGTTGTTTCTGAAGGAGGGAGGTTTATGTGCCGCCCTAAAGGAAGAATGTTGCTTTTATGCAGACCATACTGGTGTTGTCAGAGAATCCATGGAAAAATTGAGGAAAAGGCTAGCCCAGAGAAAAAGGGAATTTGAAAATCAGCGTGGATGGTTTGAAGATTGGTTGCAAGGGTCCCCCTGGCTCCGCACCCTGTTACCCACCATTTTAACTCCTTTGATATTTTTCTTCTCCTCATCACCTTTGGCCCCTGGGCTTTTCGGCGGTTGACTCGATTTATCAAAAGTCAGATTGATTCGGCCTTACCACAGCATATTTTGATTCACTTTCATAGACTAGACACAGAGGAGAGCGGCCAGGAGCCCCCTCAAAGACTCAGGTTCAGTGTCCTCGGGTCCAAACATCCCTTGGTTTCATTAGGACCATGATGAAGATGCCCCTCACAGACCCCTTGACTCGGGCGAGGCTGCCCCTGTGTGAGGGAAAGCTCCAGGCATGACTGGAGTGCAGCTGTGACTGCACAGGCTGGGGACATGGGTGCCCTAATATCCCAAGAGCCTGGATTACATGCCCTGTTGCATAATGGTTGTGCGGTAGTAGCCTAACGCTCAGCGCTTATCAATTTCCATTCCCTCCAAAAACCGCACGGTGCGCTGATTACCGCACCACGGGGACGCCTGGAGTGTTTGAATCTGGGGAGACATTATCTCCCATACCTCTTTTCTTATAGCATAGAGGGACGGGGGCCCTGTGATCCTCCAGAAGCCATTCCTTCAGACCCCCCAGACCTCTTAAAGCTCGACCACAAACGTGCTTCATTTTAAAGAAAAGAGGGGGATTTGTTGGAGACTGACCCAGGACTGTTATGTCTTGAGTTTTCTGCTTCATGGAGTCTTGCAAAAATAGGGCGTCCTTGGCCTAACCACAAAATGTACGTTTAGATAAGCCACCTGGAATAAACTGTAATCAGCCAGCTGCAAGAGCCTGGGACCAAAAACACCCCCACCCTGACCACCCTGACTTCTTCTCAAAATTTTCCACTCTCCTTTCCCTGCTCCCCCTCCCTGCCTGAAATCCTGCTTATAAGCTGCAACATCCTGCCAATAAAGGAGACCTTGACGTGACTCAGACTGACTCTGTCTTTCTTTATGTGCCTGGTCTCCTTCTCCTCTCACCCCCATTGGCTTTCAGGTGGTTCCCTCCTCGAGACCCTCGAATAACCTAATCTGCTGGACGGGTCAAATCACCACATTCTGTACATCCTGTGAGTCATTTATACAATTGTATATATACAAATAAGTTACAATAAATTCAGTAAATTGTGGTACTTATTTGACATTTTGCAGTGCAGACATTTTATTGATGGAGGGAGCAAAAGGAAGTGTGAAAGAAGCTAAGTGCAGTACTTATGTATGAAATTTTAAACTATGTTCAGAAAGTGTACTCAAGCATGTATTTCTGTGTATATACATACATATACATATATACACATAATAAAACTCATATGTTTGAAAATACGTAAACTTATATAAATATATGGAAGTAATTCAAATGGCTCATAGAATATGTAGAGATATATTTTGAAAACAGAATCCCTTATACCATGAAGGAGTGTCAGAGTTTTCTCACTCAGGTATCAGAAATGTGTTTTTTGTTTGGACTCTAGGCCAAGGGTGAACTTATAGTGCCACAGTAGAGCTTCACAGACATTTCAAAAATATGCTTATGTCACCCAATATGATGGAAAGAATTTATTTTTGAAGTTGCTATATACTTCTATTATTATAGAACAGAAATTCATCTGTTGCTATGTAGAAACTTCATTTTGACTTACTACATGTGAAGCTTAATCCTCATGCTTTTTGATCAAAATGAATGGGAACAAAATTTCCCACCTTCATGAGCTACATGCCATAAAAAAGAACACAATGAGCAATCACTGGATATTGTTTGGTCATAGTGACCCAATATTCAGTAGAGAAATGAAGAAAATATGAGAATTAGGATTAATACCAGGAGTTAGAAGGAATACTCCACACTGCTTTAATGGCCATGAACCTGACACTAGAATGATGACAGATTTATACAAAAACAATTTCCTTTCTTCTGCCCAAGTCATGTACAAATACACTGAGTCCTGATGACATCTTGATATATCTACGTATCTGTGCATCACCTGACCCTCGTCAGATATGTTACTACAGGCACTAGTTGGGAAGCAACACAACAATGTGCAGGGATGATACTTTAATAGTTCCTGAGAGGCCTTGGAGTATCATGTTCTGATGTTTCACATCTCCTCCAAACTCTACATAACAACATACATTTGTATTGAAAAGATGGCAGAAAGATCCCAACAAATTCAGAGGTGGTTGATGAATACAACAGACCAATATTTTCCAGTTTACTATCAGACATAGGAATACAGAGAGAGTCTGAGATTTGAGACATAAGAAGACATATGAATGGTTCAAAACATGCAAAAAGAAGTACCCAAGAAAAAGAAATCTGCTAAGTCTATTGTTTTCAAAAGAAATACTGAATACTTCTCTGCCATCATCAATAAATAATTGATTTCCAACAAAGCTCATATAAAGATAGGAATAGGTTGACAGGTAAGAAAAAAGTCATATACAAGAGGTTCTATAAACCAAAAAGCAGTGATAATCAAAACCAAGAATGCAAAGTTGATCCTGTGAGAACCTAAATGGCACCAGGAGAATAACAACTAAGTTTGCTGTGCTATGCTTTATTGTCCATTGAGAGCCTTGGCTGAGAGGTAGGGTTGTGTCTGCAGATGTTACTGCTCAATTTTTCAGTGACTCTAAGATTCATGAATAAAACTGCAACACCATATCCAATCCCACAACATCTCACAAGGTAGTGAAAAGAGCAAGACTCACTTATTCATTGACAGATACTACAGAATCAAGAGAATTATATTCCCAGCAATTACTCCAGCTCTTCAAACTGAGACAGGGATGTCACATCTTTAACAGAAAGCAGTGGTATCAAAAGCAGGAATCTATTTGCTGTACATTTGGCAAGAGCAGGTGACTCAGAGCTGTAATGGTCTTAGAGATAACCCTTCAGAGTTGCTGATTCATTTCTCCATCCCAACTAAGTGTGTGCTGCAGCAGAAACAACAAAATTGAAAGCAGATGACAGAAAAAATGTAAATTATCATAGGCCAAGGATGAAACTATGAAAAGGGAAAAAACATCTCTTGGCAACTGCGGGTGATAATATATCCAACTACTTGGGTCTATACCCAACCTATCTACCTGAAAGTCTCCCTTTCTGCCTGCTGCTGCCTTGTTGAGATTCTTGTTGCCAATTGCAGCTTACTGGTAACATTTACTAACATGCAATGTCAGATTCCCCAGATGACCTTATTTGTGGAATCAGACACTTGAAAATTCCACACAGTCCCAGGTGGCCAAGTGGGTATTGTCCCCAATACAGCTATTTTCTTAGTGAGTCCTCTGAGGGAGCATATGATCAATGCATCTCTGGTTCCTGTCAGGTCTTGATTATCAAATAAATCATCCACGCAGGTAATACAGGGTTCAAGACTAAGCCTGTGATTGCTGATATGTAGGCTAAAGCAGTGGCTTTAGATACAGGAGCACATTTCCTGCACAGCAAACAAGGACTCTTTATTCAGAGCAGTAGTGTAGGAAATCCCAACAAATTCCTGCCTATCCTAGGTTTCAATTGCCTCTGTCTCCTGCCCTTCTCTGGGACAGTTTTCATTCTCTAGTGTTGTTTACATCCAAACTTTGGCTAAATCCAGCTCCAAGCTGGACTTTAGCCAGGAGCCTGCCTACCAAAATCATTGAATGCAAGCCTTTTTATTTGTCCTGACTGCCTTCTATACAAATAGACAATAATAAGAACCAATAAGGAGACAGGTGTCCAAACTAGGAACAGACAGCAAATGACTGCAGGGTACTTAGAGATCTCTATCAGAGCTGCTGACTCATCAATCTCTTTCCCTCATTGTGTGTTGTTAACAAGCAGGGAAAGTGCTCTGCCTCCAACTGACAGTAGAAAACTGGTTGATGTTGGCTGGTGGGCTGAGGGAGTTTCCAGCTGCTCTGGTCTAGATTCTAGCTATCTACAACAAGGGTTCCATTCCTGACTGGACTTTTCTGATTTTGACTCTGGGCTGCTAGTGCATCTGGCTTCTCTCTCTGTGATCTGTTTGTTCCATTTCTGTATCTGTGCAGTTTTTTTAGGAGAATTATGATTGTGATATATAATTATATTTACTATTGTTTAATTACAGTATATTATTATAATTTTACATGTAGCTGAATAATGATGTTATATATATATGTATATATGTGTATATATATTAGAGTGCTCTACAAAAAGCTGCTTGTATTGAAGAAAAAAATATTGATTTCAAGGCTTTATCCAAATAGATCCAACTAGAATATAGTTTCTCACAATGTCTTAACAATAAAGAAATTAAGTAACATTAGCATATTTTGAAAAACAAAAATTTACATATATTTATATACTCAGAAATTGTGTTTTCTATTGTAAGTCCCTCTTTGTGATTACACAGTTTCATTGGAATGAGGCATTCTTTTTATTCTATCTCAAATCAAGTCATATTCATGAAATATGTTCTCAATATTTACACAAAAAAATTTTTGTTTTGCAAAAGTAACACATTCCCAATTTTAGATTTCTGCTTCAATTTCCAATATCACTATAACATCTGAATTTTATATTATGACTTAATGTTACTTAACTGCTATTCTGCTTTTCAGTAGTTGGAAGTAGTATATAGATAATATGAGTGCTGAAAGGGTTCCCTTTACCAGATTTTCTTTTCCTCCTGGAAAAAATTGCAGTCACAGTCTTCTTACTCTTTGAAATTGTGTAGTTGTGCTACCTCATGTAACAAAATGGGAGAAGTAGCGTAACAATAAAAAGGGTACTGCACATGATTTTTTGAGAAATGGTGTTTGAAATGAACGTTGGAGGAGTCATGATCCAAATTATAGATGCAGCTATATTCTGAGTTCAAACTACATATTAGAATTTTTATAATATACTTAAAACATTGGCTCCTCAGGAAAACTTATCACCGCATCTTACTCTGCACAGAAAATTTGCAGTTGATTCAGTGACAGTATTTGGGGCCAGGCACCTGCCCTCCTTATATATAGCACCAAATATGGTATAGTCATCGGTATAGTCTCTTGATTGTAAATAATCATTATACATAATAATTTTGCCATGTTGATATGTTTCTGAATGCACATGATATAGTCTAACTTTTGTTCCATGTACTAAGGCAGCTATAGATCTCAGCTAAGCCAGTGGTATGAAACTAGGCATCACCTGGGCAGTTACAACATCCATGAAATACGGTTGTTTTTTGGTTTCTAGGGCTGAGATTTCAGGATGATTTCACCTCTTAATAAGTGAAATATTAGGAAATAAATACAGATATTTTAGTCAAAACATATATATATATAAAACACAAATATTTCCAAAAACTGGTTTTAATTGTAAAACTAGTCAAACACATGGCTAGGAATGAAATCTATGTCTCCTCTCAATATAAATAAAATGGGATGTGTATGAAAAAAGCTGAGAACAGCATGTGGAATATTCCTTTACATTGCCTAAATATATCACTGTGATTTATTCAATAATGAAAATGATTGGTTTATAGCTAAGCAGGTTAAGTTTAGGCAGGAGAACCAGACAAAGAGGTTTCTGGGAAAAATTGAGGAGTCCCAGAATTGTGTAGCAACTAGAAGAGAAGGAGGTGAACTTGCAATACTGAGAAAAGGAACCAATCCACATAGCAGAGCAAAGATAAGTAGTATGGGTTAATTTAAAATGTATGAGATACATGGTAATAAGCCTGAGCTATTGGTTGACCATTTAGAATTATTAGTAAGTCTCTGTGTGGTTATTTTGGAAAGTCTGCTGGCCACAATACTCAAGCTAAAAATGATATTACTACATGGGGCCGGAATTTCCATGCAGGACCTAAAATAGCTTTAGAAAAGATTCTAAGAACCCAAATAGTGAAGCAAACACTGGCTTCATGATTACTGGCTTTCCTCAGCTAAGCTATTGCTAGTTGAAAAGAGATGAATGGCTCCTTTGGAGCATGCCTTTTAATCCCAGCACTCGGGAGGCAGAGCCAGGAGGATCTCTGTGAGTTCAAGGCCAGCCTGGTCTACCAAGTGAGTTCCAGGAAAGGCACAAAGCTACAGAGAGAAACCCTATCTCAAAAATAAATAAATAAATAAATAGATAGTTAAATAAATAAATAAATAGCAAGTTTCTAGGCTGGCTGCTAGCTGCTCATATCGGCATGACTCTTTTCAGAAGCTCCCTGACCAAACACTTAAATGGGGTTTATATATTTATTTTTTATGTTTCCTCATGTATTTTTTCCTTTTTTATTTTGTTTTATGTATCAAACACACTTTCCTCTCTCTCTTTGATCCAGTTCCCTCCCCATCACTCCCTTCTAATCCCCTGTCCTTCCTCCTTCCTCTCCTTTCAGAAGGGGTAAGGCTTTCCCTTTGGAATCAACAAAGCATGGCATATCAAGTGAGGCAGCACCAAGCACCTCCCCCTGCATCAAGGCTGAACAGTGTATCCTACCATAGAGAATAGGTCCCAAAGAAGCAGCTCATACATTAGCACAGGCCATGATCCCACTGCTGGGCTGGGGCCCCACAAAAGACAAAGGTATGAAACTGTCTCCCAGATACAGAGGGTCTTGGCCAATCACATGCCAGCTGCCTAGCTGTCCCTTCAGAATCTAAGAGATCCCACAAGCTCAGCTCATCTGTCTATTTGGTTTACCATTTTGATCTTGATATCTTCCTGCTCATATAATGGCTGTACCCTCTCCTTTGGACTCTCAGAGCTCAACTCTCTGCCTCCTGTATCTGTGTTGAAAAGGTACCAAAAATATTCTAAAAGATTCAGAACTGTGGGATCATTCCTTAATGACCATGTTTCACAATCTCTTTCCTACCTGTCAGAGAAATTCAGAATATGAGCTTTTACACACAAGATAAAGCATTCACAGGTACTAAACATGAAAATACCAGATACAAGAAGAAATAAATCTGCAATCTTAATGACTTTCCATAGAATGATGTAATACTTGGTTGTCACTAGAAATAAATAACTGATTTCCAACAGTTTTCATGCCTTGCCTAACATCACAGAGATGAATGGACTGACAAGGAAAAATATCATAACCAAGATTTGCCATGTGTCAAAAGGTATTGACATTGACCACCAACATTTGAAAGTTGTACCTCTGAGTCCCTAAATAGCAAAAGGATTATAAGTAAATTTCATATGCCACCCTTTATTTTCCACCCACAGCGTCTAGTTACAGAAAGGCTAGTGTCTGGAACACTTATTGCTTGATACTTTCAGTGACTCTAGGTAACTGGATAAGAGTGACATTACCATAGCTGTTACCACAGTGGGTCTCCCTATGATTAGAAAGAACAGAACTCTCTTTTTTGTGTGCCCGTTAGTAAAGCCTAAATTAGATTATTTTCCTTGTTTATAATGCATCACTTTTAGATTGAGACTGGGATGTCACCTCTTTAAAGAAAAGCTGTATCTTCAGAAGCTGGAACTTACTAGCTGCACAGATGACAGGAGCAGGGGACTCAGAGCTATGCTAATTGTAATCAAACAATCCTGATTTTGCTAAACTGCATGGGCTCTGTCTCCTGTAGTTGTCAGGAGAAGTCTGCCTTTTCTGGGCCAATATATAGTTGGGCTTTGGTTATACCTGTACCAACTGTGTCCTGAAGTATAGCCTGAGCCTAACTGTTAAGAAGACACATCTAGGACACTTTTATTAGCACACCATGCCACTGAATGAAGGACTTTGTGCATTCAAATTGAGTCCAGGATAAAAGACATTAAGGACAATCAACTCAGTTCCACCAAAGGAGACAAATTCTGTGGTAACCTTGGAGATGTCCATCAAAGATGCTGATTCATATTTCCCTCCCACCTAAATATCCAAGTGCTGCCACTGAAGAATTGAAATTGAAAGTGCACAAGAGAAAAATCATGCAATTTACTCTGGTCCTCGACTCCAATTATCAGAGAAAAAATAACAGAAAACAAAAACAGCTTATGTCAACTAGGATGTAATCATGTATGCGTTGCTTGGGCCAAATTCCTGGCTACACACAAGCAAACCTCCCTTTCTGCTTGCTGCTGGATGATTGTGATTCTATGCCGCCAATTGCAGCTTGCTGCTGACAGTTTCAGATATGTCATGTCATTCCTCTATTACAATGATAAATTCTTGAATTAAACCACTCAATAAATATATTTCTGATAAATATATATATGTGTATATATATACATATATATTTATATAAATATATTTCTGATATATATACAAGTGCCACCTAAATGAGATATTACTTTTGTAAATAATAATAGTATATTCAGCTATATTCTGAACAGAGGCAATTTGGATGTGCTATCTTACTGTGTCCTATATGATTACATAATATTTTGAGTTGTTTGTATTATAGTGTAATATTCATAATCTTTATTACTTTTTACACTTTCTCCTTTGTATGTATGCATTTATGTGTGGTTCCGTATATGTCCGCATGCATGTAGCATTCATTTTGGATTCAAAGTCTCATAAATACACACAAATACTTTGATCAATATCCTTATACGAATATAGATATTTTGAAAATATTCAAATTTCTTTGCATTTCTTCTAGTAGAATTCTGCTTTAAATATCATTATCAGTACTCTATCCTTAGTTCATATAGTTACTATCTTGTCTTTGACATCTGAGTTAAGGAAAAACCCTGTGTTTTCTTTTATGTGGGGCCATTGATTAGAACATGGACAGTCTCTCAAAACTAGCATACTTGCAAAATTCTGCCTTTTCCTCTTCATCAGCTCATTAAATATTATAGGCCACTCTGACAATATTTGTTTAATGTTCCTTCTTCAGCATGTAGTAGAACATTGATTTGATTCATAATGAAACAATTATGTGTGAACAGTCTGCTGATACAAGTGTGCTGAAATGTCCATCAAATATTAGTTGCATGCACAGTTGTATTAGCAATGTCAGGTTGACATAATGTTTCACACAAGTAGAGAATTTGCCAAACATGTTAACCAAGCTGGCCAGGAAATCTCCATGAGATTATTCACATTACATGTGCCTTTGTCCTGTGATTGGATTGTGATGCTGTATGCCTGATTTTTCATATATGTATTTTGGAATTAGAACCCAGGTAATTATATTTGCTAGTAGCCAGTTTGCTGATGGAGCCTTCTCCTGGGCTTTGCTTATTAGAAACAAATAAGCATAATATAACATGAGGGATATTTGTCAGAGAACACACAGATTTCTGGTAATGTGAGCAACTACTTACATCTTTCCATATCTCTGAATATGTGCTTGTACTCGCTCAGTTTCACCACTTGATTTCCAATGTTTAAATACAACCTAAGCTTATATCAAGTGTATCTGCTGGTTTTTTTTTTATCACAACACATATTGAATGTGAACAATGCTGAGGAGTCTCCTGTAAATAAAACCTCAGATTTCTATTAAAATAATTTTTGTTATCATTCTTCTTGAAATCAGGTATTTATAACTAATTATTACATTGTTATGTTCTTAGAAACATTCACCTTCACCATTAATATAGCTATTATTTTACTCATCTTCATCATGTGCTGTTTATATCAAAATCACAGATAATGCATCTGAAAACATCAAGGCAGACTTGATGATTGTATCACCTCCATTCAATGAAAACCTTATCAGGACTTAGCATACCCTAATGTATTATATCCTTGTTTCTCACAGATATGACTGAATATTTCAATCTTTTTTTGATTAATAGAAATATAATGTACATGTAAATGAGAAAAAATAATTGCCAATCTACTAACCTAACCTGATACATAAGGCTAAGAAATAATGAACTCAGAGGAAGTCCTTCTGTGGCAACATCTCTGAAGTAATGTCTTTTCTAACTGTTTTCTATATATCTATCTTTATAGCCACAAGCACCTCTAGTTGTAACTCTCTGAAATCGACATCATTTTATAGCACTATTACAAAATTCCACACATGCACAAACTACTATGTATCTACAATGTCATTTCTATGGCCACCTGATAAATCCATATATTTCAACATTTTTCCTGGACTCAGAAAATATAGTACTCAATGCTAAGACACAATTCATAATCCTAAGGAACAGGATTCTTCCTGTGCAAAAAGTGTCTTCTAAAAAGGATGTTGAATTTTAAAGCCCAATATTTAGAAAATATGAACACCACCCAAAAATATACTCCAAATATGAAACACCAAACAAGGGTAGCAGCAAGACAACACATATCATCATGCCAGTGCGTATTGGAAATTCCCTGGACTCTACACACTAAACAGAAAAGCTACGGAGAGAGGATGGATGCAAAGTCAGATAGAAGCAGGTTTTTAACAATGACATTGTGAGAACTTTCAATTCCAGAAGTTCAAAATAAAAAAATGTTCATTTGTCATCACCACAGTCTCACCAAAGCATCATTTAGTTCTGACTATATTTGTGTATGTGCTAAAAAATAAATTCATTAAGAAGTAGTATTTCTTTTGGAATTTTCTGGAGCAGACATGGTAATGCAGGAGGAAAAATAAAGAAGAGTGGAATTATATAAATACAGTACAGATGTGAGAAATGCTCAACTACATCAAAATTGCATATACAGGTATGCATATATATTTTTATACATCTCTCTATATATTTCTACCTCTAAATGTGTGTCAGAAGAAGGCACATATACATACATATACCAAAACATTTATATTTACATGAAAGTAATTGACATGGTCCAACATATATCGGGGAGATATTGTGAAAACTCCATACCTTAGACTATGAAGGGAAATCAGAGTTTCTCTCAGATGTCAGTAAGGAGTTATTTGGTTAACAACATGACCAATGAAGATCCCATAGTCCCCCACTTGTGATTCACATACCACTTCCAAACCAAGTTTAGACCTCCTAATATGATGGTGATAAGCTATTAATGAAGATCCTACATACTTAATTCATCATCGATCAGATATCCACAGGGTACCTCATAAGAAGCTTCACTGGGTATGCCTACATGGAATAGGAATGAAAAAAAAAAACTACTCTGATATAACTCCACCAAGGACATGCTCATGAGCTACATGCCATAAAACAGCACATGTTCAGTAGACCTTTAATTTTTTCTAATTTTGCCATCGTGGCCTATATTTAATAGGAGTAATCAAATATTTGCAAAGATTACAATTAATTCTATAAGGTGAATAAATGTTCCACACTCATAAAAGAACCAAGAACATGAGACTAGAATTGTCAGAGAACTATAATCATTATTTGCCTCATTTAACTGGAGTCAAGTTGAAATAAAGCAAACCTGAAGACATAGTGATAAGCTGATAGATATGCTTATCACTTGACCCTCCTTTTAGATATTTCTTTTTGTATTAGTAGGAAAATATCACAATGACATTCAGGGGTCCCTTTCTATAGACTATTAGAGGCTTGGGGTAACTATGTTCTGATGTTTAATGACTTTTTCATATGGCTGAACTTAAGCCCCTTATACCTGTGTTGAGAATGCAATCAAATGATTCTAACAGATTCAGAGATATTGCCACAGAAGGACTTCCTCTGAGTTCATTATTTCTTAGCCTTATGTATCAGGTTAGGTTAGTAGATTGGAAATTATTTTTTCTCATTTAAATGATATATTATGTTTCTATTAATCAAAGAAGATTGAAATATTCAGTCATATCTGTGAGAAACAAGGATATAATACATTAGGGTATGCTAAGTCCTGATAGTTCAGATCCATTTCTTAATGACCATGTTTTCCCATTTCAATTCTCATATCCCTCATAGAAGTTCAGAATATGAGTTATTAGATACAAGATAAGGCATTCAAGGTTCTAAACATACAGAATACTAGAAAAAAGAAGAATGAAATCTGAGCTCTTAATTACACTCAAGGGAAACATGAAATACCTCACTGTCACAAGAAATAAACAACTCATTTCCAACAAAGTTCATGTCTAGTCTGATGTCATAGAGAAAAATGGGGTGACCAGGAAAAAATCAGGTCAAAGATTTTCTATGTGTAAAAAGTAACTGACAATGCCCACCAACATTAGAAAGTTGTATATCTGAAACCCTAAATGGCAAAAGGATTGTAACAAGTAAATTTATTTCCAAGTAAAAATTTTTATTGTCCACCCAGAGACTCTAGTGACAGACAGGTTAGTATCTGGAACAATTACTGCTTGATACTTTCATCAACTCCAGGTACCTGTATAAAAGTAACAACAACATAGCTAATCCCACAGTGGATCTCCCTAGGATAGGAAAGAGCAGAACTCTCTTTTTCTGTGCCAGTTAGTAAAGCCTGAATTGGATTATCTTCCTTGGTTATAATGCAGCACTTTTAGACTGAGACTGGGATGTCACATCTTTAAATAGAAGCTGTAGCTTCAGAAGCAGGATCCTATTTGCTGCACAGGTGACAGAAGCAGGGGACTCATATTTGATTCTCAGATTCCTGGGAATCAAACAATCCAGACTTTGCTAAACTGCATGGGCTCTGTCTCCTGTAGATGTCAGGAGCAGTCTGCCTTTTTTTCTGAGACAATATAGAGTTGGGCTTTGGTTGTACCCAGGACCAACTGTGTCCTGGAGTATAGCCAGAGCCTGACTGGTAAGAAGCCACACCTCTGACAATTTTATTAGCACTCCTTGCCTCTGATTGGATGACTGTGTGCATTGAAATTGAGCCCTGAATAAGAACTAATAAGGACAAATGACCACACTTTCAGCAAGAGGCAAATTGTGGGTTACCTAGGAGATTTCCATCAGAGATGCTGATTCATTTCTCCCTCCCACTTAAATGTCCATGTGCTGCCACTGTAGCAGCAAAATTGAAAGTGTGCAAAAAAGAAAAACAACAACAAAAAAAAAACCATGCAATTTTCTCTGGGCTCTTACTCCAATTATTTAAAAAAAGAAAACAAAAAACCAATTTGTGCCAACTAGGAGATAATCATTTATTCTTTGCTTGGGCCAAATACTTGGCTACATACATGCAACCTTCCCTTTCCACAGGCTGCTGGCTGATTGTGATTCTGTGCTGAGGATTCAGCTTGCTGCAGACAGTTTCTGATTTGTCATGTCATTTCCTGTACTGTAATGATAGATTCTTGAATTTTACTACTACAATAAATATATTTCTGATATACATATACATATATATGAACACATACATATATATATATATGTATATATATATACACACACATATATATACATACATATGTACAAGAATGACTGAAATAAGATGCTATTTTTGTTAATAGTAATGGAACATTTAACCATATTAAGAACATGGGGAGTTTGGATATGCAATCTTACTGTATCCTCATGATTACATGATATTTTGATGTTTTTTTTAATTATAGGGTATTATTCATAATACTTATGTACTTTATAATATTTCTCCTTTCTATGAGTGCATTTATGTGTGCATGTAGCATTCATTTGGATTCAAAGTTCTATAAATATTCACAAAAGTCTTTGCTCATTATTCATAGACAAATATAGATATTTTGAAAATATTCAAAAATCCTTTGTATTTTCCCCAGTAGAATTCTGCTTTAAACATCAGTGTTCTGTCCTTAGATTATTTAGTTACTCTCTTTTGCATGACATGTGAGATCCCAGGAAGCCCCTGTGTTTTATTTTCTGCTTGGCATTCAGTAAGAGTATGGACAGACTCTCCAAGCTACTATACATATGAAATTCTACCTTTCCCTCTTCATCACCACATTAAATATTATAGGCCACTCTGACAATATTTATTTAATGATCTTTCATGAGCTTGTAGTAGAACATTGGTTTACTTCATAAAGAAACAAGTTTGTATACATACTCAGCTGATTCAATTGTGCTAAAAATTCAATAAAATATCAGTTGCATGCACAAGAGCATTAGCAATGTTAGCATGACATTGTGTTTCACACAAGGAGAGAATTTGTCAAATATGTTAAAAAAGCTGGCCAGGAAAACTTCATGATATTACTCACATGACATATGTCCTGTGTCCTATGATTGGATGGTGATGTGTGTATGCCTGACTTTTCAAATATATTTATGTATGTATGTATATTCTGAAATTAGAACCAAGGAAATCATCTTTCCAAGCAGCCAAATTGCTGATGGACTCTTCTACTGGGCTTTGATTATTAGAAACAAATATGAAAGATATATCTTAAGGAGTATTTGTCACAGAACACACAGATGTTCCCTAATGTAAGCATTGACTTGGCATCTTTGTTTAAATGTGAATCAGTGCTTGTACTTGCTCAGTTTCAAAATATGATTTTGGAATGCTTAAAAACCACCTAAGCAAGTGGATGCAGAGATCCTCAGCCAGGCCCCAGGTGGAGCTCTGGGTGTCCAACTGTCGAGAAGGAGGAGGGACTGCAAGAGCGTGAATTGTTGAATCCAAGATTGCAAAAAGCACAGAGACAAATAGCCAAACGAATGGAAGCACATGAATTATGAACCAACAGGTGTGGAGCCCCCAGCTGGATCAGGCCCTCTAGATTATTGAGACAGTTGAATAGCTTGATCTGTTTGGGAGGCACCCAGTCTGTGGGACCTGGACCTGTCCTTGGTGCATGAGCTGGCTGTTTGGAAACTTGGGCTTACACAGTGACACTTTGCTCAGCCTGGAAGGAGGGGACTGGACCTGCATGTACTGAATCCACCAGGTTAAAATGAATCCCCAGGGGTGTCTTGGTCCTGGAGGACATTGGAATGGAGGGGAGGGGCTGGGAGAAGGTGGGGGTAGGTGCGGGAGGGGGGGAGGACAGGGGAATCCATGGCTGATGTATAAAATTAAAACACATAATAATAAAAAAATAGAAAATAAAAATAAATAAATAAAAGAACACCTAAGCATAAATCAAGTGTCTCTGTTTTTTTAAATCACAATATATACTAAAAGTGATCAATTCTGAGTAATCTCCTGTAAATAAAACTTCAAAATTCCATCAAATTATATTCTATCATCGTTGTTCTTGAAAATCGGTTTTTCCAAACTAATTTTTACATTGTTTTGTTCTTAGAGTCAGTCCCCTGAACCATTAATATAGATATTATTTTACTCATCATCATCATGCACTGTTCATATCGAAATCACAGCTAACACAATGAAAAACTTCATGGCAGACTTGATGATTGTACCATCACCTTCAAATTTCAAAACATGTCAGGGTTTAGAATATCCTAGGTTAATATATCCTTGTTTCCCAAAGACATGATTGAATATTATAAATTTTTAGGATTAAAAGAAACATACATCATTGAAATGAGGAAAAATATTTCCCAATGTATTAACCTAGCCTGATACATTAGGTTCAGAAATAGTGAACTCAGAGGCAATCCTTCTTTGGCAGCATCTCTGAAGGCATGTTTTTTCTAACTGGTTTCTCTATATCTATCCATAAACCCATAGTCAACTTTAGTTTTAACTCTCAAACAAGACATAATTTTACAACACTACAAAATTCCCCACCTGCAGAAACTGCTATGTATTTACAATGTCATATCTTTGGCCACCTGATAAATCCACGCAACTCAACATTTTTCATGGGCAAAAAAGATAACTATTTATTGAGAACAAATCTGGACAACTGGTTTTACATTCTAAACCACACGAAAATAGCAAAACTGCAAAGAGAAGACAAAAACTGAAAACAGCAGCTTACTGTCTTTCACTTTAACTTGATAACACTTAGATCACCCAGGCCCTTACTCTTGGCCTGTGTCTCCAAGGACATTTTCCAGTTTACAGTTCACTGATGATTCTGGGTTAAAACCACCTTTCTCCTGAACATCAGAAGTCACAGGTCTCAGATGAGCTCTCTCTCTAACTTCTCTGGGGTTCCTGGGAGATGAGGCAGAGGTGCAAATGTAAAATTCTGACAAGTTTCTTTCCTGAGGGGACCCATTTTTCACTGCTGACAGTGACAGTGGAACATTTAAGATGTGGTACTGACTCCAAGGACTGATGCATGCGTGCAGCCTGGAGTATGTTCACTGGTCCTTTCCCTAGGTCCTTTACTATGAAGTGGCGAGACAAGCTTCTCTTTCTGCTCTTTCAGGGGACTGTGTTTCAGCCTCATGCTGGGATCATCAGCCTGGAGAGAGACTTTCTTGGTCCACCATTGTCAAGGAGACT